>NC_084986.1:331534-471534 GCF_963691925.1 Scomber scombrus | reverse complement strand
ATAAATACAATCATTGGTTCTGAAATGTATCTATTTATTCTGAAAACCACCATTTCACCGGAAGTCTTTTATTTTGTGTTGTGATTTCCGCTGTGACGGAGAGGCAGTTTGTGCGGAAGTCGGTTCCTCCCGCAGCAGCAGCAGCAGTAGAAGAAGAAGAAGAAGAAGAAGAAGAAGAAGAAACAGAAGAAGAAGAAGAAGCAGCAGCAGCTCCTCCGGTTCTCCTCCGGTTCTTCTCCGGTTCTCCTCTCACGGTGAGTCGGTGTGCGCGTGTCCGGTGTTGCGGGTCTGCTGCGCGGGCACAGGAAGCCCCGCGGCCTGCTGAGCTGCGTGATAGCAAAGTGCGGGCTGTGCGGGGGCGGCGGACTGTTTGCGGGACAGCGTCAAACTCACCGCAACTACTGCTTCTGTTTCCGGCGGAGGCTTTCAAAATAAACTACATTACATTTAAAAACAACCTTTTTTACTCTCTTCATCTGAAAGAAAGCTTCCTGTTATTGTTGTGATGAAGATGATGATGATGTTTACTCTGCTGCTGCAGACCAGTCTCCCTCTGAGCCTCCTGCTCACCTGCCCCCCCCCCTCTCAGCTGTCACTGGCTTTATTCTGGAGGGGTGCCCGCTGTTGCATCCGGTGCGTGTGATGCTAGCAGCTGTTAGCTTGTTAGCCGTAATCTCCATTTTAGCTCCTCAGGCCTCCTGTGTGTGCGGGACTGAGTGCGGGGAAGTCCACGCAGGTCCTGCGGGGGGGAGAGTGGGGGGGTAAAAGTACCCAAACAACATGTACTAATACTACTGTACAAGTACAAGTACTGCATTATTACAGTAAAAGTACTGCAGTACTATGAGTGATGTAGTATGCAGTATTACAGTAAAGTACTGCAGTATTATAGTGATGTAGTATGCAGTATTACAGTAAAGTACTGCAGTATTATAGTGATGTAGTATGCAGTATTACAGTAAAAGTACTGCAGTATTATGAGTGATGTAGTATGCAGTATTACAGTAAAGTACTGCAGTATTATAGTGATGTAGTATGCAGTATTACAGTAAAGTACTGCAGTATTATAGTGATGTAGTATGCAGTATTACAGTAAAAGTACTGCAGTATTATGAGTGATGTAGTATGCAGTATTACAGTAAAGTACTGCAGTATTATGAGTGATGTAGTATGCAGTATTACAGTAAAGTACTGCAGTATTATGAGTGATGTAGTATGCAGTATTACAGTAAAAGTACTGCAGTATTATGAGTGATGTAGTATGCAGTATTACAGTAAAGTACTGCAGTATTATAGTGATGTAGTATGCAGTATTACAGTAAAGTACTGCAGTATTATGAGTGATGTAGTATGCAGTATTACAGTAAAAGTACTGCAGTATTATGAGTGATGTAGTATGCAGTATTACAGTAAAGTACTGCAGTATTATAGTGATGTAGTATGCAGTATTACAGTAAAGTACTGCAGTATTATAGCGATGTAGTATGCAGTATTACAGTAAAGTACTGCAGTATTATAGTGATGTAGTATGCAGTATTACAGTAAAGTAGTGGTTTGGTCCTCTGACTGATATATTATTATTATGACATCATTAGATTATTAATAGTGAAGCATCAGTGTTAGAGCAGCATGTTACTGTTGTAGCTGCTGGAGGTGGAGCTAGTTTACACTACTTTATATACAGTTAGCTAGTTTAGTCCAGTGGTTCCCAACCTAGGGGTGGGGCCCCCCCAAAGGGTCAGCAGATAAATGTGAGGGGTGGTGAGATGATTAATGTGAGAGGAAAAAAACTGTATTGCAGTACTGTAATAAATGTACTTTATTTTCCAACACTGGTGCAAATATGTCTAATATCTGATATAAAATGTACAATTAGAAGAGACGGCCAATCTGCTGATTATTATATTATCTTGTCTGTAAACCTTTTTACCTCCTTTAGTCTAGTTGTTTCTTCTCCTTTGAATCATTCAGTAACTTCAGGCCTCCTCAGCATAGATCCTGGTTTCAGTAAATCAGTAAAAACAGAAGTAACTCTGTTGTGTTTTATAAAGCAGCTGCAGTCAGATTTCATAATTATTCAGACTGATGATGAGTCATGTTGTTATGAAACTCTGCAGTGAAATTCAGCCACAGAGAAACTTCAGACGTTTAACTCCTCTGTTCTGGTGTCTGCAGGGCGATGGCGAGGCTGAGCCACAGCGATCATGTCCTCCAGCAGCTCAACAACCAGCGGGAGTGGGGGTTCCTGTGCGACTGCCTCATCGCCATCGGTGACATCTACTTCAGGGCGCACAAGGCCGTCCTCGCCGCCTGCAGCTCCTACTTCAGGATGATGTTTATCCGGGACCAGCAGGGGGCGGGACGACTGGACCTCAGCAACATGCAGATCAGCGCCGAGTGCTTCGACCTCATCCTGCAGCTCATGTACCTCGGGCGCATCGTCGTGGGGAGCTACGAGTTCGACGAGCTCAAGGCCTCCATGGCGTACCTACAGATGTACTACATCCCAGACTCGCTGGAGGATCTCAGGGACATCAGAAGCTCCAATCTCACTCCGTCCTCTTCGGCCTCCTCGTCCTCCTCGTCCAGCTCCTCTACCGGTCCTGCCGGTGGGAAAATGATGTTTGGAGTGCGCATGTACGAGCAGCAGAGGCCCGCCGCCCCGGAAGCAGAGCGTTTACCGAAAGCCGTCAGCAGCACCGCCGGGCGTCCGGCTGTTCCTGCACCCAGCAGCAGGCCGGCGGTGGAGGAGGTGGTGAGCGCTCCTCTGATCGTGGCGCCGCCGGTTGTTGACGGAGCAATCGACCAGCCGTGTGATTTAAGAAAGCGATCTGGTGGAAAGAGTGCGACGCTCAAAGACCGTCCTCGATTCGGCCGCACCTACACCTGCGACGACTGCGGCTTCGTCTTCAGCTGCGAGAAGCTTTTGATCGAACACATCCTCACCTGCACCAACCGGAAGGCCTACCACCCGCCGAGAGGTAACATGGAAGGCGACAATGACTCCAGTAAGGCTGAGAGCTCCGCCTCTGAGAGCACAGAGGAGCACAGGGTCATCTGTAAAGGCGAGGACGACTGGCCTGAAGCCAAGGCGGACTCAGACCTCAGCATCAGGTCAACGGCAGCAGGAACAGATGGCGAGCCCGGTTCCACCAGGAGCATCTCCATTAAGACAGAACCAGAAGAAGGCGTGTTCCCAGAGATAGAGGTGGTCCGGGTCGGCGAGCACGCCAACAGAGACTTTAGCGCACGATTCAGTGACGCCACACGAAAAGACTTACAGAGGGACAAGACGGGATCGGACCGTGAGCCAGAGCCCGGCGTCTCAGGTTTAGAGAACAGCAGTGAGCCTTTCGAGGGTCACATGTCCAACAGCAACGATTCAGGAATCCCAGCGAAGCTCCGGAAAGTCAAAGACGAGAAGCCAGACACCGACTGTTCCCCTTGTGAACTGTGTGGTGCATTGTTAACGGAGGAGGACAAGTCTGCCCACTACCTGTCCAATCACATGGGTCATATATGTGCCTGTGGGAGGTGCGGCCAAGTCCTGATCAAAGGCCGGCAGCTTCAAGAGCATGCGGAGCGCTGTGGCGAATCCCACGGCGGCGAGTCAGACTCTCACGGCGAGGATGAGGTGTCGCTGCTGGAGGAGCCTCAGGGGATGGAGGAAGGCCTGCTGGAGCCGGCCGACCTGGCCTGCCCTCACTGCGGTCTGCTGTTCCAGAACGAGAGCCTGGCGCTGGAGCACGCTTTGGCCTGTCACGACCCGGAGCTGTTCCGCCCGGTGCTGCTGGAGGAAGGCGGCGAACCCGATCACCGCCGCAAACACTTCTGCAGCATCTGCGGCAAAGGTTTCTACCAGCGCTGCCACCTGCGGGAGCACTACACCGTCCACACCAAGGAGAAGCAGTTCACCTGCCAGACCTGCGGGAAGCAGTTCCTGCGGGAGCGCCAGCTGCGGCTCCACACCGACATGCACAAAGGTATGGCGCGCTACGTCTGCCCGGTCTGCGATCAGGGAACCTTTCTCAAACACGACCACGTCCGACACATGATCTCCCACCTGTCGGCGGGGGAAACCATCTGCCAGGTGTGCTTCCAGATCTTCCCTGGGGGAGAACAGCTGGAGAAACACATGGACGTCCACCTGTACATCTGCGGCGTCTGTGGAGAGAAGTTCCGCCTCCGCAAAGACATGAGGAGCCACTATAACTCCAAGCACACCAAGAGACTATAGGAACGATCCAAACCGTCCTCTGCATTTATACGAGTTTGATACTAAAAAAAGCCATAAATGTGAGAACAAATGTATGCACTTGAACACCAAAAAGACTTTTTGATCTGCACTTTTAAAGTTTATGCATAACCTAAACAAGCGTTCACACTGCGAGCAGCGCGGCTGATGATTGGTCGCTCTGTTACGAGTCATCGTGGCTGGAAACTGTGTGACAGTCTCCAGCATCGTTTTGATTTGATGACGTTAAGTTAACGAAAAACGTTTCACAGCTTTCAGGGTTTGATGAGTAAACTTCTGTCGATGAAACAATCAAGAGTCGTAGCCTCCCAACTAAATGTAGATTATTACTTAGAATATTTATAAAGAATCTGGGATTTTATAAACATGATATTTACATTTCATGTGATTTGAAACTTTAAGTTACCCATCTTTATTTGTCAGAATCTGAAGTGATTCTTTAAACTGCCGCCGAACCATCAATGAGCAGATCCAGAACCAGTTCTTGAGTTGTTTATAATGAAAGTCTGTTAATTAACTCGTCTGAATGTACCAAAGTCAAGTCGGCAGGTGGAGAAAAGCATATATAGCGTATGAACTGGATTTAAACTGGACCTCCAATGTTTTTTCTGGTGTATTTCTCGACTCGCCTCCAGTCCTCAGGTCAACCGGCCTGTCGAGAAAACTCCCAGCATGCACCTGCGCCTGGCTGGTGGTTGCTCGCAGTGTGAACGCACGGTGAGACCGGCAGAGAGCTCCGAAAGAAAACCACATCTGGTATAAACGGCGCTGCAGGAAAACAACCAAAGTCTGTCTGTGGCTCCCGATGGTTGACGATACTGTAGCTGAGTGGAGAACGCTGATTCTCTTTGCTCCAAACAACAGTTCGACCCATCAGGTTGCCCGTCGGTCAGGTTGCCCGTCGGTCAGGTTGCCCGTCGGTCAGGTGTCTGTCGGCGTTTCAGAGGACTGCGCTGCCTCGTGCTTCGGGTTTGCGTTTTCTAGCTTTGATGTCAACTTATTTCTCAGAATACTAAAAGTCTCATGTTGAGTTTATAAAGTTGTAGTTAGTGAGCACAGTTGCTGGAGTAAGACTGAGTCCCGCTTACTGATTCTTTGTTTTTTGCAAGTTTGATAGCACACTGATTCATACTCGTCCCTTCCTTCAGTTGCTTCACATTCACTCGCTGTCCCAAACGCTCTGTGATTGGTGCCTTTACTGTAACAGTGGTGCGTCTCAGTCTTTTTCCTTCCTGTCTTCTTCACAGTGATGCATGATGGGGGATGGACGGGCACGTGTAACGAACTCCAGCAACAAAACACTAGAAACGGTCCGTCCGTTGGAGCCAGAACTAGACTGTGCTGTTTTTAAACTTCTGTTACACTTTTTACTTCCTCTAATGCCTTATGAGTCTTTACGATGTTTGCAGTGCAGTTGATTTCCTGTAAGGCTGAAACTTAAATACAAGATCACGTGTTCACAACTAACCCGAACCAGTTTAGAACCAACCAAACCAATAAAAAACACCCCGAACCAGTTTAGAACCAACCAACCCATTAAAAAAAACCCGAACCAGTTTAGAACCAACCAACCCATTAAAAATAACCCGAACCAGTTTAGAACCAACCAAAACATTAAAAAAAACCCGAACCAGTTTAGAACCAACCAAACCATTAAAAAAAAACCCGAACCAGTTTAGAACCAACCAAACCATTAAAAAACACGCTGAACCAGTTTCAAACTATCACGACGTTTAGCATAACTGCAGACGTTTCAGATCCAGTATAAACCAGTTTGAAACCAGCATAAATAACAAACACACAAACCCAACTACGATGTCCTCAGAACCAACTGAACCAGTTTAGAACCATTAACTAACAAACCAGTGACAACGTTAACTGAACAGATTTAGAACCAGTCCAAACATTTCCAGTTAAGAGTCCGTCACAAATTCAACCAGCTAGAAAAAAGTTCTGAATTAAACCAGTTCAGACCCACTAAAACCAGTTCAGATATGGCCTAAACCAGTTTCAAGTGGATGCAAACAAATTAAGACCCAACTCTGAATTTCCGATCCACCCAGTACCACTTCTACACAAACCCAGTTCAGAGTGAATCCCAACAAGCTGAGCCAACTGGAACCAGTTCAAGCTTAAACTGGTTTAAATCAACCTCAATTAGCTGGAGGACAAATGTAAGCCAGTCCAGAACCAGCTGAAACCACTTGAGAACTGACCCAAACCAGTTCAGATCCAGCACTAACCAGTTAGAAACAAACCCAGATATTTGGGAACCAACTCAAAGCACTTCTACACAAACCAAGTAAAACCAGTTCAGATGGAGCTTCAGTTCCCAGCTGATCCGAACCGCACTTATACTTCATCGAGCTTTCATCCAGAACTGTTCTGACAATCAGTTGTTTAAGTTTGGATTCTTTCAAATGTTCTTTAAGTAACAAACAGACTTTAACGCGTCTCAAAGTTAACTTCTGGTTTAAAACCAGTTCAAAATCAAACTAAAACCAGTTTAATTAAACACTGGCAGCTCAACTCAGAACCAGCTGAATTCATAAGCTGCCAAACCGAACCAGACCAGAACTGGACCTTCCCCTCTGCGTCAGTCCAGCCAAAACCAGTTCAGCACCGACTAAAACCAGTTCAAAAACACCCAAAACAGAGTAAAACTTCATCAAAACCCAGTTCAGTCCAGACTAGTTTCTGAACCCTCTCATCCAGTTCAGTACTGACTGGAACCAGTTCAGAACCAGTTCAGAACCAGTTCAGAACCAGACCAACGAGTTCATGACTGAAATTAGTTTACTACCCAACAGAATTAGAGCTGGGTATCGTTTAAAGAATTACAATACCAGAACCGATCCAAGTCCCTTAAAGGGAGACTGATACCAGCTGAGTCCAGTTAAGTACTGACTGGAACCAGTTTAAAAACTCCCAAAACACAGTAAGACTTTATCAAAATCTAAAAAAATGACAATACCAGAACCAATCTAAGTCCCTTAAAGTGAGACTGGTACCAGCTGAGTTCCCGTCATGTGAGCAGAACAGCGCTGGTTCTGATTGGCTGAGAGTCTTTACTAATACTCATATTCAGCTCTGGATGCAAAAAGGATCGATTAAAGGCATAAAGTACTGATACCCGGAACAGGTTAAATACAAACTTAAAGTGGATCATTCGGTTAGATACTGGACTGGAACTAGTAACATAAAAAGGTTCTGTGGGTTCAGGACTGATGGTTTCATCTCTGGCACTGGAACCAGTAACATAAAAAGGTTCTGTGGGTTCAGGACCGATGGTTTCATCTCTGGCACTGGAACCAGTAACATAAAAAGGTTCTGTGGGTTCTGGACTGATGGTTTCATCTCTGGCACCGAACCTTCAAACTGAGGCTTCAGCTGCTGGATTTAATGTCTGAATGTCTTTAATATGAGTTGAAATGTCACTTTAAAGCTGATCCAGCTGTTAGTTAGTTCTGACTTCATCATCATCATCATCGTCTTCTTCTTCTTCTTCATGTGTTCAGGTGGTTCTGTTGCTCTGTTGAAGTGAACACAAGCCTTAAGCTCCTAATAAACCAAGTGAATTTCTGTTTGTGAACTAATGTCTCGTCTCTTTTATTTTAACCAGTATTATTATAATATTATCATGTTTTAGTCTCAGTGTTTAGAAATCTGCAAAGTCCCAAACGTCTTTATTTAATTAATGAATCTTTTGCACAAAGAACAATATAAACAATATAAACAATGCACCTGCAGAGACTAAATGAAAACATGAACTGATGGATTTGCACTAAGATTTTAAACTTTTATCAGTTTATGGTGACATTAACCTGAAATCTTCAACAAACAGAAGATCTGAATCTCCTACTGAGTCATTTTCTCTTTATTAAAGTACTCAGATACAGAACCGTTGATTCGGACTTTTTGGTGAGTTTGAAGATAAAAACTTTACATTACCGAAAAAAGACAATAATCATCTTTTAAAATATGTTTTAGATTTAGCTACAATAAATTTTTTAAATCAGCTCCATCAGAAGTGAAAACATTAAAGATAAAAAGTCACTGCAGCAACTTTAAAGTTAATCTGAGAAAAACTAAAAATGAGCAAAAGCGTCAAAAAAGACCAAAAAACAAGAATCTATTGTTATTATCTGCATTAGTTTACAGATTACTCCTCTCAGGTATTGAAGTTATCATTACAGTGTTAAAGTCTGTTATCATTCATGTATAAAGTACAGTTTGATGCTGGTTTACACAGCACTGTCATACTTTAGATTATTCAAAAGTATAAATTATAAAATGATCTCCATCTTAATCTATCTCAGTATAAATATTCCAATAATATATATTTGATAAAGTGGGTCACTGTGTATAATGATATATTTACTCAGTAGTGTTTTATACTGTGTTATTATCTGTATGCTTCATATTATGCTCCAGTGTTCACCTGCAGTTCACAGTCCGGCCACATGGGGGAGCTCTAACACTGATAACTCTGCAGCCTGAACCACTACATCAGGATTTAGATGATTTTTCTTCTGTGTGTGAAACAGCTGAATTATAGAAAATAACTTTTATTGCCAAAAGCTGCTAAAAGCTTCAGAAACTCTTAGTTCTGTGTAACTTTTACTGTTGTTTTTTTATGCAGCTGTTGGTGAGATGCTGAGATAAATCCACCTGAGGGTCATTTAACCATCAGACTGACAGGTCCTTTAACCCTCCTGTTGTCCTCGAGTCAAGGAAGGAAGGGAGGAAGAAGGAAGGAAAGGAGGGAGGGAGGAAGGAAAGGAGGAAGGTAGGAGGGAGGGAGGGAGGGAGGGAGAAAGGAAAAGAGGAAGGGAGGTAGGAAGAAGGAAGGAAAGGAAGGAGGGTGGAAGGAGGGAGGGAGGGAAGAAAGAAGGAAAGAGGGAGGGAAGGAAGGGAGGGTGGTAGGGGAAGGAAAGAAAGAGAGAAGAAGGGAGGAAAGGAAGGAAAGAAGGACAGAAGGAAGGAAGGAAGGGAGGGAAGAAGGAACAAAACAGACGGTAGACCGACAGAAAGGTTAAAGGCGTCACTGAAGAAGAACTCAGATAAAACTTCTGATCCTGACACTGAAATATACAAACTTAGTTAAGAAAAATGAGAAATTCATTGTAATAAATCCCGAAGGAGAAACAGGAAGTTGCAGCAGTGGAGGGATTCACGTCGACACACCTTCACAGAGAGTCGGGCTAAAAATAAAACAGTGTTTTTGTAGATGATGGATGATCCGATCCTGACGGGATTAAAACCAGGCGAGATGCAATCAGCCAGAACACTCGTTAAGCTGATGGAGAAACCTGAGTGACCCTCGTCACTCAGTCACTCAGAGATCTGCTACCAACAGCATACTGGATCAGATGCAAGGAAGGAAGGAAGGAAGGAAGAAAAGGAGGGAGGGAAGGAAGGAAGGAAAGGAGGGAGGAAGGAAGGGAGGGAGGGAGGAAGTGAGAAAGGAAAGGAGGAAGGGAGGAAGGAAGGAAGAAAAGGAGGGAGGGAGGAAGAAAAGGAGGGAGGGAGGAAGGAAGAAAAGGAGGGAGGAAGGAAGGGAGGAAAGGAGGAAGGGAGGGAGGAAGGATGGGAGGGAGGAAAGGAAAGGAGGAAGGATGGAAGGAAGGAAGGAAGGAAGGAAGGAGGAAGTCTTGCAGGAGTTTTGTCCAGAGTCAGAAATCAGCTTCCTTCATTATCAGTGGGATTTATTCAGTGATGTGACCATAGACTGAATATAAAGGTTGTGACCATAGACTGAATATAAAGAATGTGACCATAGACCGAATATAAAAGATGTGACCATAGACTGAATATAAAGGTTGTGACCATAGACTGAATATAAAGGAAGTGACCATAGACCGTATATAAAGGATGTGACCATAGACTGTATATAAAGGATGTGACCATAGACTGTATATAAAGGATGTGACCAGAGACCGTATATAAAGGATGTGACCATAGACTATATATAAAGGATGTGACCATAGACTGAATATAAAGGTTGTGACCATAGACCGTATATAAAGGTTGTGACCATAGACTGAATATAAAGGTTGTGACCATAGACTGAATATAAAGGAAGTGACCATAGACCGTATATAAAGGATGTGACCATAGACCGAATATAAAGGATGTGACCATAGACTGAATATAAAGGAAGTGACCATAGACTGAATATAAAGGATGTGACCATAGACTATATAAAGGATGTGAAGATAGACTGTATATAAAGGATGTGACCATAGACTGTATATAAAGGATGTGACCATAGACTGTTTATAAAGGATGTGAAGATAGACTGTATATAAAGGATGTGACCATAGACTGTATATAAAGGATGTGACCATAGACTGAATATAAAGGTTGTGACCATAGACTGAATATAAAGGATGTGACCATAGACTGTGTATAAAGGATGTGACCATAGACTGTATATAAAGGATGTGACCATAGACCGTTTATAAAGGATGTGACCATAGACCGTTTATAAAGGATGTGACCATAGACCGAATATAAAGGAAGTGACCATAGACCGTATATAAAGGATGTGACCATAGACCGTATATAAAGGATGTGACCATAGACCGTTTATAAAGGATGTGACCATAGACCGAATATAAAGAATGTGACCATAGACTGTTTATAAAGGATGTGACCATAGACTGAATATAAAGGATGTGACCATAGACCGTATATAAAGGATGTGACCATAGACCGAATATAAAGGATGTGACCATAGACCGTATATAAAGGTTGTGACCATAGACCGAATATAAAGGATGTGACCAGAGACCGTATATAAAGGATGTGACCATAGACTGAATATAAAGGAAGTGACCATAGACCGTATATAAAGGATGTGACCATAGACCGTATATAAAGGTTGTGACCATAGACCGAATATAAAGGATGTGACCATAGACCGAATATAAAGGTTGTGACCATAGACTGTATATAAAGGATGTGACCATAGACTGAATATAATGGATCTGACGCAGTGAGCCACACCTGAACCGTTAGTTCCTCACATTCACAGATTAAAGTCAGCAGATTACCAGTTGATGGATTACTGAGGGACTAAATCTCTGCAGAACTCACAATAACTGGAGCATCAACACATTTTACTGCAGCGTCTATCACAGTTTAACTGAGGGAATATCTGAGAAGTTAATGGAGGGGATGCGTAGTGCAGATGGACCCACAAAGGCAACAGTCTCGGGAAAAGGGGCACTTTATTGGCCAAACCAGGAATAAACACTGGCAAAAGCTACACACACACCAAACTAATCAGGATAAACACAGAAACTCGGACAAAGACTGAACAGAAAACCAAAACCTATCTAGATGTGGAGTAATGACTAAACAGGACACAGGTGAGAGACACAAGACAGGTGAAACACATGAGGAAATCAACCAAGCAAGGGGAAACACAGGAACTAAAACTAACAAAATACACAAGGGGAAAATAACTTTCCAAAATAAAACAGGAACTAACGCAGGGTGTGACAGTGTACGCACTAATGTCAGTATTCACCTACATTAATAGACATAGATAATAGTATGTATGTATACAAGGTCACAGGACTGGTTTGACACCAGCAACATCCCCAAATTACACCCCAACAAATACATACAGCACATACAGAGGATTTTTAAGATAGGTTATGAGAACAGTATTGATTATTTAGGAACCATATTTTTTAGTGTTCAGTGAATGAGGTAAGGGTTGGTATATCTCGTATGTCACTCGCTATCGTGTTCCATGTATGCGACGCTCGGTATGAGAACGCTGACTGCCCAAAAGCAGTTTACCTAAACGGGACCAGACAGTCAGCTAACCCTAACCCTGCTCTGGTTGACCTATTTGTGTTTTTCTTTATAAATTCCTTTAACGGAGGTGGAGCTAGTCCGTTAAGGATTTTATAGACCTGAGGCCTGTACTACGAAGCTGGATTAACAAACCCTGGATATCTCTCCGTTACCTGGGTTGATTTACCCAGACATTCACAATCCTGATAAACGGTACTACGAAGCTGGTTATCAACTCGGTAATTCAACCCAGGGTTTTCCTCTTGATCAGTGCACGCTCACATTAAGGGTTAAAGGTGTTTGCAGCGTCTGACCAATCACAAACCCTGCAGAGCAGCGTACGTCACGATGGAGGAGCAGACAATTATTCTTCACAAATATGAAGAATTCAAACACATCATCAGGCCAAAAGCAACACTGTTGCCGCAGCAACAGGAAGGAATGCTGGCAGAACATTGCCGACTCTGTTAATGCGTAAATTCGTGAGATTATACAATATTAATTCATCGGACAATATAAAGGGACAGCACTCTGATCATTCAATTTCACTTTATTAGGGCACAGACGTTTCAGGCAGAGCTTCCTTTCATAGCGACATTAACTTAGTTTACCTAACCCTAACCCTCTATTATGCATTTCAACCATTTGAGTGAATGATGTCAAACCAACTGTATAACATACAGAATAATATCACTCATGTGCCTCAAGGATTATTTTTTAAATATATATTTTGGTCAATTAAAAAATATGAATAAAATTCTGCTTTTCTGCACTTTTGCAGCGATTACTCTCAAGATGTTCTTATTGAGACTTTCTGTGAGGTTTCCTGACACAAGTTCTGAAACTGGAGTGGTGGTAAGGTTATTTATTTATTTTATTGTTAAAAAATGGACAAAAAGATATATTTGAAAAATAATCCTTGAGGCACATGGGTGATATATGATATGGGTGAATAGGTTTGTATTTTGAATGTCAAATGAATGTTGAATATTAAACTAACTTAATGTCGCTTGGTACCTTTCAGATAGTTTTAACCTCTCACGATCCGCGCACCACTGTGGACAGGATCGTCTATGAATGGGCCATTTTCCAAGAGGACTGATTGGTCAGGAGGCTTTTATACTCGTTGATCTCTTATCCAGAACATAACCTGCTCCGGAGCAGGTTAGCCGTTCAGCATAAGTTACCATGGTGATTTACCAGTTACCATGGTGATTTACCCCGGTAAGAAGTGAACCAGCGTCGTAGGACGGAAAACCCAGAGTTAACCCTGAAGTTACCTCGATAAGAGAAAATCCAGCTTCGTAGTACAGGCCTCAGGATACAATCTGCCTATTTTATTATATTTTCCCAACTCAGGAGTTCATATTTCTTCAAGATGGCACAAGTTGACTTCTCTACTGAACTCGTTACAGTGACCCGTGACTCGTGTTTGTACTGCTGCTTTAATCAGAGAGTCTGAGTCCATCACAGGGTTCAAATGAGGCAAACACAGAAATCCAACCTGAACTCTTGAACTCTGGAACCAACAGAGGACTGGAGGCGACAGCAGGAAAAACATTTTGGCTGCTTGTGAGAAACAAAGTCCAACAAACTTTGCTGTTCATGTTATTCAAATAGGAAGTGGCTTCAGTGTGTCCAGGGGTCAGAGGTCATGTGAGCTCTGATAAACACCCTGAAATGTGGATCTTCTGCAGTCAGTCTGGTTGTCCTCAGGTCGAGATGACGTCCGCTTGGTTTCTGGTGTCGCTGGTCTACGGTCTGGTCGGGGTTCAGGCTTTTTCTCCAACAGATGAATTTGAGTTTCCCACTTTTGACGGAGTGACACCAGAACCAGGAAGAGAAGACGTGTATGTCCTCCTGCAGCAGCTGACGGCCAGAGTGGAGAAACTGGAGCGAGAGTGTGAGGACAGAGGTTTGTCTGCTGGACGCTTTATTAAGTTTGTTTTTATTAGTTTGACTGTAATCTGCTGCTCAAAGCTTCACTGGAACCAAGGTGCTGATGTCATTATTGATTAAATCTAAAGAGGTTATCTGAGTTCATCGTCTGGTCATAAACCAAAGATGAAGAAAAGTCAGAGGATCAAAGTTATTACAGTTCATCCTGAGAGGAACATGAATGTATGAAAGTGGACATCAACTACCTCTGTTAACCCACCTGTTGTCCTCGGGTCAAGGAAGGAAGGAAGGAGGGAGGGAGGGAGGAAGAAGGAAGGAAAGGAGGGAGGGAGGAAGGAGGTAAGGAAGGAAGGAAGGAAAGGAAGGTGGAAAGAAGGGAGGAAGGAAAGTAGGAGGGAGAGAGGAAAGAAGGAAGGAGGGAGGGAAGGAACGAAGGAGGGAAGGAAGGAAGGGAGGTAGGGGGAGAAAAGAAAGAAAAGGGGGGGAGAAACGGAAGGAAGGGAGGAAGGAAGGAGGAAGGAAGGAAGGAAGGAAAAGAAGGAAGGAAGGAAGGAAGGAAAGGAGGGAGGGTGGAAGGAGGTAAGGAAGGAAGGAAGGAAGGAAGGAAGGAAGGAAGGAAGGAAGGAAGGGAGGGAGGAAGGTAGGGGGGAGGAAAGAAAGAGAGAAGGAGAGAGGGAGGAAAGGAAGGAAGGGAGGAAGGAAGGAAAGAAGGAAGGAAGGAAGGAAGGAAAGAAGGAAGGAAGGAAGGAACAGTCAAAACAAATCACCTTCTGACCAACGTATGGAAGATAAATGATCTTTCTTCTGCCAAACTGAACCTGTTTACCTCACTAGTGGTAAACATGTGAGTGCAGAGGTGTTTAGTTTCCGTTTGTTGTATTTAATGAAAACCTTCTGCAGGTAAACCTCAGGTGGCGTTCTCAGCCTCACTCTTCAACACTGAGAGGAAGACTCACTACGGGCCTTTTGATAGTGAGACCAAGCTGGTGTTCGAGAAGGTGACGACAAACGTTGGAGACGCATACGACAACACAACAGGTAGGACTCACCAGCTGGGAGCAGAGTCTGAAACCACCGGGGGGCGCCAGAGTCTGAGATCTTAAAAATGGACATATAAGAGCTTTAATATTGATTTCAATGTGCTTCTCTCTCTCCTCTCCTTCCTCTCTCTCCTCTCTCCTCCTCTTCCTCTCTCTCTCTCCTCTCTCGCCTCTCCTTCCTCTTCTTCCTCTCTCCTCTCCTTCCTCTCTCTCTCCTCTCCTTCCTCTCTCTCCTCTCCTTCCTCTCTCTCCTGTCCTTACTCTCTCTCCTCTCCTTCCTCTCTCTCCTTCCTCTCTCCTCTCCTTCCTCTCTCTCCTCTCCTTCCTCTCTCTCTCTCTCCTCTCCTTCCTCTCTCTCCCCTCCTTCCTCTCTCTCTCCTTTTCTTCCTCTCTCTCTCTCCTCTCCTTCCTCTCTCTCTCTCCTTTCTCTCTCCTTCCTCTTTCCTCTCCTTCCTTTCTCTCCTCTCCTTACTCTCTCTCCTCTCCTACCTCTCTCTCTCCTTCCTCTCTCCTCTCCTTCCTCTCTCTCCTCTCCTTACTCTCTCTCCTCTCCTTCCTCTCTCTCCTCTCCTTCCTCTCTCTCTCCTTTTCTTCCTCTCTCTCTCTCTCCTCTCCTTCCTCTCTCTCCTCTCCTTCCTGTCTCTCTCTCCTCTCCTTCCTCTCTCTCTCTCTCTCTCTCTCCTTTTCTTCCTCTCTCTCTCTCTCTCTCTCCTTCCTCTCTGATTATTTTAATTCCTGAAGTGAATTTCTCTCTGACGTATCGAGCTGTTTGTCTTGCAGGAGTCTTCACTGCTCCCGTGAAGGGACTCTACTATGTCCGGCTGACCGGCAGCGTGGGAGACTCGGGGTCCCTGAACGCAGCCGTGATGAAAAATGGCGAGAACATGTTTGCCATCTTCAACACGTTGGGCCACCACAGCAGCAGCTCTAACGGCATGACGCTGGTCCTGGAGGCGGGGGACCAGCTGGGCGTCATGCTCTGGGCCACGCAGAGCATCTTTGACCAGAGCCGACTCAGCACCTTCAGCGGCTTCCTGGTCTTCCCCATGTAGACGTAGGAAGTGTTTTAAAATGGTGAGCAGATTCTCCTTCTGTTGGTCTGAGATGCTGAAAGAAATAAAAAGCTTCATCTCTGCTGTTAGAGGCTCTTGTTTTACTGACTTGTATCATTAATCTTACTTCTGCTGTTTAACCACAACGAGGAGCTATAATAAGGGAAATATAAAGGAAAACACATTTTGGTTCATATCTTATAAAAATGCATTGAATAAACACTTCTGTTATATGTCTGTATTCCTTACGCATAGCTGTAAATCTTTCATATTTTAATTTCAGATTATTATTTACTGTTTGCAGCTTCTTAATATCGATATTTGAAGAGTGTGATTTGTGTAAAAACACTTTTATCTTGTCAATAGACTCTTCAAACGATAAAGTTAATTGGTGAACCCTGTGAAACTGAGCATAGCATCAACACTAGAACATGTTCTATCAAACATCAAATAACACTGAACGCTGCCTTTAAGACCACCAGGGCTGATTTAAGGTGAATCACATGACTTGTTATTTACTGTCAGGGTGATACTGACCAAGATATAAACACAGCACCTAAATATATCTACTGTCACATTGTCTCTTTTTACATGGAGATCCAAAACACTTAAATGCAACTTTTCACACTGAAAACACCAAAGTGTGGTTGACTACCAGACCAGCTGGTTTGTGTGTTGGTGTTCATGGTGGTGGAGCTTTCTACTACTGTTCTTCTTCTGCTGGGTTTCTTACACTGAACAAAAATATAAACACATTTTTCATGAGCTGACCTCAAAGATCTAAAACATTGTCTTTATACACAAAAGACCTATTTATCTCTAATATTGTCTAAATGTGTGTTAGTGAGCACTTCTCCCACCTCACAGGTGTGGCATATCAAGATGCTGATTAGACAGCAGGAATACTGCACAGGTGTGCTTTAGGATGGCAGCAATAACAACACTCTGAAATGTGCAGTTTGGCTTTATTGAGCGGGGTCGGGGGGGTCCTAACCCTACTAACCCATCTCCTTCATATAGAGTTGATCAGGTTGTTGATTGTGGCCTGTTAATGTTGGTCCACTTCTCTTCAATGGCTGTGTGAAGTTGTATATTGTATATTTGTTGAGTGTAGATTAAACTTGATTGGTTTATATAACAGAAAGAAATGCGATCAGATGATTTCAGAGACACATGAACATCGACTCTGTTGATTATTACAGAAGCAGCTTCACTGAGTGACTGATTAGTGGAACAAACCTGCCAATGTTTGGTGTTTCTACATCTTAAAAACCTCACAGCAGAGAACAATAAGATTAGGTTAGGGTCAGCAGATGGTGGTCACACCAGAAACTGACTGGTTTTCTGACCGCCCCCCTCAGACCCCCTCAATAAAGCCTTTTATTGCTGCCAGCCTAAGGAACACCTGTGAGGTGGGATGGATTATCTCGTGCTCACTAACACACATTCAGACAGATCTGTGAACAATATTTGAGATAAATAGGTCTTTAGTGTTTATAGACAATGTTTTAGATCTTTGAGTTCAGCTCATTAAAAATGGAGCAAAAATAAAAGTGTTGTGTTTATATTTATGTTCAGTGTATTTTAGAGCTTTCTGTTGACGCCACGTCCCGCTCTGAGTTTACTCAATCAGCACCGACTAAACCTCAAGCTCCTACCAGCTGTTTTTTCGGGGCTGAACGGAGTACCAACCCCGAGGCTGGGACTCGTTTAGCCTCCGTAAAAGTTCTGGGAGATCGATTGATAGATAGATATAAACTTTATTGATCCCCTAGGGGAGTCCAGCAGCTTAATACACATAAAGACATCACACATAACCTACACATACAACATAAACAGTCCTTCGGGGTTCCTTCTGTGGAGACACAACGGACCTGTAAAGTTACCCTGAAGTTCTGCAGTGGAAACGGGCCTAATGATGGTTCTGTTGTGGAGAAGGTAAAAATCAGCATGTTTTTGGGAGTCCTGCTGTCTGATAACTCGGCCTCGAGCACCAACAGCGCTGCTATAGTAAAGAGGGCTCAACAGCCAACCCCCCCCAACCCCTCCCAACCCGAACCACCTTCATCCTCATGTCATTGCAACAATGCACTTTACTAACATCCATTTAATCACGACTGTTTTAAATCATGGTGTTTATCATGGCTTATTCATCTCAGATTGCTGTTTTTGCATTTAGTTCATAATGAAAATGACAAAAAAAGTAAACCTTGACTCTTGATCTTGTATCAGTAAATAATGAGCAGGAATGTGAAGTAAACACTGATTGAAGTTGAACAGCTGCAGTAATGACGCCGACCCGCCTTCTCTTCCTTCCTGCGTTCATCCAACAGGAAGATTTTATCCAGCATCAGTTTCCTGTCATTTAGATTCAACTGAGCGGCTCCTCGGTCCTGCTGGAATTATTAAATATATGTTTGTGTTTCTGTTTGAGTTCATTATGGGAGGATTATTAATAATGAATATGTGGATTAGGACAGTTTTAAGAGATTAAACCTGTAAATGCTGATGACTTAATTCATCAGAGTATGAATCCCTTTTTGTGAATTTTAAGGTGATTTAATGAGATGAAAACATGTAGATTTATCTTTAAAAGGTTCCTTTATGACATCAGGACAAAGACAGCTGATGATTTCATACTGAATCCAGAATAAATAAAACACAAACAGTCCAATAAATATATAAATATATGTTTTATTTCTGGTGTGAGGATATAAAGATCAGTGTTTCTTTAATCTTTAATCTTTTGAATTTACAGATATGAACACAAATACTTCACACAGGGACTGAATAAAGATAAATGATTATAAAGAGATTCAGTCAGTAAAATAGGATCAAATGAATAAACATCCAGAACAACACAGATATGGGTTAAAGAGTCTCTGATCCGTCCTCCGTCCCGGACCCGGAGGAGCCCGCCTCCATCCGGCCGACATCAGCCTCCTGATCCCGGCCTGCTGCGGTGCGGTGGGTCGGCAGGTTGGACGGATCCTCCGCGGTCACAGCGGGAGGTTCTGCGGTGCTCAGAGCCGAGAAAGAGGCGTCCTGCCCGGCCTGAGGAGGGTCCGATGACCCGGTGGAGGGAGGAGACCCGGTTCTATCCGCTTTATTAGGATTTATTAGAGTTTGATTCAAGTTTTCTGCTTTAATTGTTCGATTATAGATTTGAACTGAATCATTATTGCTGACTTTGGTTTGAATATTTAGAGTCTTATTTCTACAATAATCAAATTTAGACATATTTAGATTATTTCTCTGAGCAGCTGTAATGTGATCGGTCCCGGTCCCGGTCCCGGTGGTCGGTCTCCAGATGAGGCTGTAGTAGATCGCCAGGATGACAGCAGCCAGAGACACGGACAGGACGTAGACCACCACCGTGGCCAGTCTCACCCACTTCTTGTTGGACTTGGCGACCCACTTGGCCTTCTTCTCTCCGGTGTATGTGGCCGGTTTCCCGCGCTCCGCAGGGCCGAACCCGGGGGTCCAGCTCCGCGGGTCCCGCATGCTGCTCCGGGTCAGTCAGAGCCGGTCCGTCCTGGTCCCTCCATCACTCTCACATACAATCACAGCTGCACACATCTGGTTTATATAGTCCCACTGAGTCTCTGAGGACAGGACCCCCCCCCCCCCCCCCCCAACCTGTGGATGCCTTCAGAATAAAAGCACCATCAAACTAGCCCATATTTTCCTTCCGGCCTCATTTAACACTTTTAACACTTTTAATCAGGATCAAACCTTTAAAGGCTCCTAATGAGAATGTAACATACAATAACCTGCAAGTGTTCAAACCTGAAGCTAAATGACTAATTTAACAATAAATATTAATACATAGAGTGTTCTGCTATAATGTATAATAATAATAATAATAATAATAATAATAATAATAATAATAATAATAATAATAATAATAATAATAATAATAATTCTGAGGGAAAGATTTTATATTAATAACAGAACTATCCAAAGTTCTTTAAACCTGTTAATAAACCCATTTTAATTTTTAGGGGGGAAAAAACAATGATTATTTATATTTAGTGGTGCTGAGATCAGACTTAGAGGTACTTGAGCGTCCCTATGGAGGGTCTAAAATTGCCCCTGCTTTTAATGAAAGTTACAGTTTGAGCTTTGAACTAAAAATCATTTATTGCAGAGTTTTAACTGAGAGTTGATTTTAGGTTTCAGTTGATTGTATTTTTTTTTAGCATAGCTGTATTTAAATAGTTTATTTTATTGTTTTTTATTGACATTTAAAACACTGAATTATATTTGGAAAGTGCTGTATGAATATAGTACAGTCTTATTATTATTATTACATTATACATTTATTTCATTATTATTATAAATGAAGAACAGACAAAACTTCTCGGTGCTCAGCAGTGATTTTATTTCTCTAAACATAAATAACATTTGTTTTATTAATGCAGCTTCTCCAGATGTTCATGATGTCACAGATTGATATTGATCATCTGATTTTATGATATTCTGGTTTTTATCTTCCCTCCAAACAGGAAACTGGTGGATTTGGAGATTAAATTTCAAATATCTGGTGACAGGAATTTATGGTTGAAAACACTGACGGATCAGTCTGAAGTATTACATGACTCACAAACAATATTCAGTATTAAAAAGATTCAACTTCTCTACTCGAGTTAAAGGGTCACTATGGAGATTTTTACCAAAACACATCAGTATCTATAAAATCTGCTCAGAGGAAAAAGATAAATCACATCACACAATAGTTGAATCTAAACATGAGATTTGTTGACAAGCAGAAACATTTAGAAAATCACCAGAATTATCATTAATATCAACTTCCTCTTCTGTTTTATGGCCCATCGGTGCATTTAAACTGGAACCAAATCAGATCGTTAATCTCTACTGAACATTTCTTCTTCTTCTACTTCTAAAATATGATTGATTAATAATTAACGTTAAAATAATTGTTAATGGTGTAGAAATAAGTGTTGCTGCATGCAGGTTCCACGCCGGCTTTGGTAACAATCATCCGTCCAATCACCAGGAACGTCAACACCTGTCAATCAGAACAGATTCAATGACTGTCACCTCAGTGATGAGCAGAGACACAAAACATCTACAAATATACAGACTTCAGTCATAAAGCTGCAACAATAAACCAGACTGAGACTGTACTGACAAGTTTGAGGTTCAAAGTTATTATATTTCATCCTGCAGGGAAACATCAATGTCTGAACCAAATGTCTCAGTAATCATAATAGTAATAATAGTAACAGATAAAGACTGTGTAAAGTGAATTCAGACATTTTCTTCTATACACATTAAATAGGTCATAAATGTATTTCTAAAAAAGGTAAAAAAGCATTTCAACCATTTAGATTTGAATTGTGGAGCTAGGATTAGCATAAACCCGCCCTGCTGCTGTAGAGGTATAAATACATTCAGCGCACACTACTACTACAGTCTACAGTTAGCCAGTTAGCTGAGTTAGCCGTCGAGCTAGCCGCTGAGTTAGCAACCGAGCTAGCAGCTGAGTTAGCAGCAGAAAGCTCTCAGACCTAGCGTCCATGTTTCTGGTAGAGGTGGTGACTTTGATTGACAGGTGACACTTGGTAGGGGGCGGGGCTTCAGCGGACTCGGCGGGAACGTCCACAGCATTTGGAAGCAGAGAAATAGGCAGACTTTTACACAACTTTGAAGCCTAATTTCATATATTTAGCGATTTTTTTAATCATTCAAATTTTGCAGGGTGGTTAACAACATATTTTTCTGTGGTATGTCAAACTCAGAACACATATTTATTCTTACTTTACACAGACTTTAATAGTTGTTGAGATATTTCGGCCTGAATCAAAATGTTGGACAACAGTGGAATATTTCCATCCACTGAATCAATCATCATTCTCTAAACTCAACATGTTGGATCAATACTTTGCTGTTTGATAAAACCTTTTATAATGTGAGAATATTTCTACAATTGAAACTTTAAATATATTTATTGACACATGTTGGACTGAATATTAATCAACGCACCTGTGATGTCGGTGCTCTGGGATCTTCTCAGTCATCCAGGCCCTTCTTGGATGATCCGTCCCTGGTCTTCGCTCTCAGCTTGTTCACCTGCGACTCGGCGATGTCGGCCCTCTCCTCCGCCTCGTCCAGCTCGTGCTGCAGCTTGCGGAGTTTGGCTATGTTGGTGCTTGCCGCCTCCTCGGCCTCTTCAGCCGCATGCTTGTAGGACTTCACCTTCAGCTGCAGTTTGTCCACCAGGTCCTGGAGACGAGCCATGTTCTTGCGGTCTTCCTCGGTCTGGTAGGTGAGCTCCTTGACGCGGCGTTCATACTTACGAACACCTTTGATGGAGTCAGTTCCTCTCCTCTGCTCCGCCTCCAGCTCATTTTCCAGCTCTTTGATGCGAGCCTCCAGTTTCTGGAGTTGCTTTTTTCCGCCCTTCATGGCGATCTGCTCGGCCTCATCCAGACGGTGCTGCAGGTCTTTGATGGTCTGCTCCATGTTCTTCTTCATGCGCTCCAGATGGGCGCATGTGTCCTGCTCCTTCTTCAGCTCCTCCGCCATCATGGCTGCATCTGTGATAGCCTTTTTTGCCTTCTCATCAGCGTTGCGGTTTTCCTGAATGGCCTCCTCCATCTCATTCTGCAGGTGAAGGAGGTCTGTTTCATGCTTCTTCTTCTGGTTGATCAGGCTGGTGTTCTGGGAGTGAAGGAGCTGCATGCGCTCTGTCGCGTCAGTCAGCTCCTGTTCGGCCATCTTCCGACTTCTGTCTGTCTGCTCGAGGGCGGCCCTCACTTCCTCCAGCTCCGCCTGGATCAGGTTGTTTCGGCGCTCCAGGAGTGCGATGTTCTCTCTCAGGTCATCGTTGCCATGCTGAGAATCATCCAGCTGCAGCTGAGTGTCCTTCAGGAATGCCTGCAGGCTCTTGAGCTGTTTCTGGGAGTCAGCTGCCTGCCTGTTAGCTTGGCTGAGCTGAATCTCCATCTCGTTGAGGTCACCTTCCATCTTCTTCTTTACTCTCAGGGCCTCATTGCGGCTCCTGGTCTCAGACTCCAGAGAGGACTGAAGCGACTCAAGCATCCGTTGGTAGTTTCTTTTGGCCTGCTCCATTTCCTCGTCTTTCTCTGCTACCTTCCGCTCCATGTCGGCCTTCACTTGGTTGAACTCTAGCTGAGCTCGGAGGATCTTGCTCTCTTCGTGCTCCAGAGAACCTTCAGCCTCCTCCAGTGCCGACTGGAGTTCAGCCTTTTCTTGTTCAAGCTGCTTCCGAATCTTCTCCAGTTCGTGAGAGCTCCTACCACCTTCCCCAAGCTGGTCAGTGAGATCTGAGATCTCCTCTTGCAGGTTCTTGTTCTCTCTCTTCATTGTCTCCAGTTGATCCAGACATTCCTCATAGGCGTTCTTCAGTTTGAAGAGTTCCGTGCTCAGAGATCGAGCCTCCTTCTGAGAAGCCTCCAGCTCACATTGTGACTCTTCAAACTTCTGCTTCCACTCTGCAATGACTTTATCAAATGCTCTTTGCTTTTTATCCAGTGATGCAGAGGCTGCATTGGATCTCTCAAGGTCCAGCATCAGGTCTTCGATTTCATTCTGGAGGCGGTGTTTGGTCTTTTCGAAGGATGAACACTTTGCGTTCACTACCTCGATGGCTTCTTCTGCCTCCTGCAGCCTCTGAACCAGCTTCTTCTTGGCTTCTTCCAGCTCCTCTGTTCTCTGGATTCCATCTGTTTCATATTTGGTCCTCCACGCTGAGACCTCAGTGTTGGATTTGGACAGAGCTCTCTGCAGCTCAGCCTTGGCTTCCTGCTCCTCTTCAAACTGCTCTCGGAGCAGATCACAGTCGTGACGAGCAGATTGCACAGCGTGGGCAAGGGCATTCTTTGCCTTCACTTCCTCTTCCAGTTGTCTGCGTAGATCTTCGACCTGCTGGTTGTATGAGGTCTTCCCTCTGGTCAGCTGGGATATAAGACACTCTTTCTCCTCCAACTGCCGGCCGAACTCTCCGTTCTCAGTGAGCAGTTTGGCCCTCTGGGTAGTCATATCATTGATGGACCGTTGAGACTCTTCATATTTACTCTTGTACTCATTCATGTTGTCTTCCATTGTTCGGCACATCTTCTCAATGTTTGACTTGTTCTTCACCACACTTTCCATATTTGAGGATAAGTCATCCAGCTCCAGCTTCAGCTCACTCTTTTCCTTCTCCAGCTTCTGCTTCACACGCTGCAGGTTGTCAATCTGTTCGCCTAGTTCAGCGACGCTGTCTGCATGTTTCTTTCTCAGGGAGGCAGCGGTGGACTCATGTTGGAGGGTGGACTCTTCCAGCTCTCTGCGCAGCTTCTGATATTCAGCATCTCTCTTCTTATTCATTTCCACCTGAGCTGACGTGGCTCCACCTGCTTCCTCCAGACGTTCGCTGATGTCTTCCAGCTCACGAGAAAGATCGGAGCGCTGCTTCTCAACTTTAGCTCGGACTGCACGCTCAGCATCCAGCTCCTCCTCCAGCTCCTCGATCCTCGCCTGGTTTTCTTTCAGCTTCTTTTGAAGCTGAACTGAAGTGACCTGCTCATCTTCCAGTCTTGAATTAATTTGGCTGGCCTCAAAGTCTTTTTTCTTGAGTTTTTCCTCCAGCTGTTGCTTGTCATTTTCTAAATCCATCAAACTCTCCTGGGTCAGTTTCAGGTCTCCTTCGAGTTTTCTCTTGGAGCGCTCCAGGTCTATCCTGACTTTCTTCTCTTGCTCCAGTGAACCTTCCAGGTCATCCACCTGCTGCTCCAACTTACCTTTGGCTTTGGTCAAACTGTTGGCTTTGTCTTCTTCACTCTGAAGGTCATCCAGTGTCTGCTGGTGAGCCTCCTGCAGTGCCTTCTTCTCTTTGGTCAGCTTCATGATGTTCTCATCCTGTGAAGCCATTTCCTCCATGAGGTTTTTCACTTTATTCTCTGTGGCGTGTTTCTCTTTCTCAACCTTGGCTAAAGTCAGCTCAAGATCATCTATATCTTTCTTTAACTCTGAGCACTCATCTTCAAGCTTCCGTTTCTTAGCTGTGAGGTCTGCATTCAGCTCCTCTTCATCTTCCAGTCTTTCTGTCAACTCTTTCAGCTTGGCCTCCAGCTGAATCTTGCTCTTTATGAGCAGTTCACAGCGTTCTTCAGCATCTGTTAAAGTGTCCTGTTCAGACTGAATTTGCAGAGTCATATCGTTCTTCTCTTGGAGAAGAGTCACTATTTTCTCCTCTAATTCCTTTCTTCTTGTTTCAGATTTCTCCAGAGCTTCCTTGAGCTTATTGAACTCATCTTTTATGTTGGCCATCTCTTTCTCGGACTCAGCACTCTTCAGCAGGGGTTTAATCTTAAAGAAGAGTTTCATCCAGGGCCAGTTCTTTACTCCCAGGAAAGAGCGAAGGTTCCACTGGACGACCATCAGAGCATCTCTGCGTTCCATGAGCTTTGCAAACTCTGCCCTCATGAGGATGGCCCGAGCATTGGCCTGGATCCTGGTGATGATTCGAGATAGTTGCTCATCTCGCATCTCCTCCAGTGTTCCCAGCAGGCCTGCTTTAAAGAAAACCTTGGTGTGGCCAAACCTGTACTGTGTGTGGTCAATGTCCAGAGATCCAAGCAACTTCTCAGCACTCTTCTTGCAATCAATAAACTGACCCTCAGGGATGGCAGAGGCATTCAGGATTCTGTACCGCTGTTTGAAGTCTCCATAGAGCACCCTGTTTGGGAAACCCTTCCTGCAGATTCGGATGCCTTCCAGGACACCGTTACAGCGTAGCTGGTGCATCACCAGACAGTTGTCCATGGCTCCTGGAGTTTTCTTCTCATTAGGAATCAGACAGCGGACAAAGTGGGGATGTGTTGTCTTCAGGTTGTTCATCAACTTGGCCAGATTTTCTCTGTGAAGTGCAGACACTGTCTGAAATGATGAGCCTTTCTTCTTGGCTCCTTTCCCGCTTGCCTTGTCACCATCAGCTCCTGCATAGCTTGAAAACAGCATACTGAGGAGTTTAAGAGAAGATTTCTGGTAAAGACCGACCACAGTTTCATTCAAGGGGTCTTTGTTTTTAACCAGCCAACCACCAATGTTGTAGTCCACAGTGCCAGCATAGTGAACCAGGGCAAAATGAGCCTCTGCTTTCCCTTTTGCTGGCCTTGGCTTCTCAAACATTTTGTTCTTGCCCAAATGATTATCATAGAGCTTGGACTTGAAGGTCTGGTCACTGGCTTTGGGAAACATGCATTCTTCTTCCAGAATTGACATGATCCCCATTGGTTTCTCAATAAGATCAATGCAAGCTTGCAAGTCCATCCCAAAGTCGATGAACTCCCAGTCAATGCCCTCTTTCTTGTACTCTTCTTGCTCCAGAACAAACATGTGATGATTGAAAAACTGTTGCAGTTTCTCATTGGTGTAGTTAATACACAGCTGCTCAAAAGTGTTGAAATCAAAGATCTCAAATCCTGCAATATCCAGAACTCCTATGAAGTACTCCCGGTGCTGTTTGGTGTCCAGGGAATGGTTGATTCTCACCACCATCCAGTTAAACATCTTTTCATACACAGACTTACCCAGCGCTCCGATGGAGTAGTAGACTTGGTCCACACTCTGGCCTTTGGTGACGTACTCGTTGCCTACTTTGACTCTGGGATGGCACAGCCCTTTGATGAGGTCAGCAGAGTTCAGCCCCATCAGGTAAGCTGATTTATCAGCAGCCTCTGTCCCGTCAGGCTCGGCCTGCTCCTCGCGCTGCTTCTGCTTGAACTTCATGTTGCCGTGGTGCATGATGGCACCGGTCAGTTTGTAGACGCCCATCTTCTCCTCCTGAGAGAAGCCGAGTACATCGAAGGCGCTGTCAGTGGCCATCAGCTCCTCTGAATCGTTGATGGAGGCAACAGATACTTCTCCTTGGGAGATGTATGAGTAGTCATATGGGTTGTTGGTGATTAACAGCATGTCCAGCAGCTCTGGCTTCTGATTGGACAGGATCTGGTAGAAGATGTGGTAGTTCCTCTCAGCCTTGAGCTGAAAGGTGACACGAGACTTCTCCAACAGATACGTCTCAATGTCAGCGGACGACAGCTTACCGCTGTTTCCGAAGTGAATACGGATGAACTTTCCAAAACGAGAGGAATTGTCATTTCTCAACGTTTTGGCGTTTCCAAAGGCCTCCAGCGCCGGGTTTGCCTGGATGATTTGATCCTCCAGGGTTCCTTTGCTGGGGTCCCTTTTGCATCCGCTGACAGCAGCAATGCTGGCAAAGTACTGGATGACTCTCTTGGTGTTCACAGTCTTCCCGGCACCGGATTCTCCAGTGATGAGGACAGACTGGTTCTCCCTGTCAGTCAGCATGTACTGGTAGGCGTTATCAGAGATGGAGAAGATGTGAGGGGGAGCTTCGGATCTCTTCTTCCCCCTGTAAGCTGCCACCACCTCAGAGTCATACACAGGAAGCCACTTGTAGGGGTTGACAGTGACGCAGAAGAGCCCGGAGTAGGTGTAGATCATCCAGGCTGCGTAACGCTCTTTGAGGTTAAACAGCACAGCCGGCTCGTGAAGGAAAGTGAACATCGCCATGTCTTCAATTTTATCAAACTTGGGTGGGTTCTGTGGGTGGACGTCTACCTCCTTCACAGTTACCGTTGTTCCATCCTCCTTCTTCACAGTCGCCATCCCTCCATCTTTGCTCTGGATTTTTCCCTTCATGTACTCCACCTTATCATCAACTACGAAGCATTCAGTCTTGATATCAAAAGGTCTGGTCTGAGCCTCCAGACGCTCCTTGTCCGACTTTCTCAGGAAAGTAATAGCTTTCCCAAACTCGGCCATCAGAGCGTCACCCATGGTTGAGTGCTGAGATTCTCGGCAGTCAGAAGAGAGATCCGGCTGAAAGAAAGAGACTGCAGACTCTCCACAGCAGGCGGACGATTATAAAGACTCCCAGTGGACCAAATTAGGAGATAACTGCTGAAAAGAAAAAAAAAGGTTGATGCTAAATTTGTCCAGGGATGTGAACACACCTCCAGGGCAGATTCAGGACCTTTGGCTGTTAGAGTCCATTTTAGGAAAAGCAGAGTTTCACTGCTTATCTGCCTGCTGATAGAGATTCCTGACACCTCTCCATTTAGACTCTACTCCTCCAAAGTATCATCACCCACCTGCCACTGTTTTAGACCCTTTTAAAACATTTAAAAAGTTCAACATCATTTATATAAAACAATAACTTCCCTCTTATTTGTTAGTAGTCGTATTTGCTTCTTGTTGGTGCAGAAAAACTCAAAAAAGTATAAGTATAAGAACTTATTTAGTAATATTAGTAATAAGTCTGAACTACTACTACTACTGAATCCTCCACTGGCCCCATCCAAACCAGGCATTTAGTTCAACTTTATTTCCTTAAAACAAGAAAAAAAAAAAGAAAGAAAACACAATTAAACATGTATATAAAATAGAGTGAATCCCTGACATGAAGGGCGGCTTATCTTACATCATTGTTTTACTTATCTTTACTAATTCAGATTGAATTACATATACAGACTACTATATTATTTTAGGAGTGCATGCCTCTCATTCTTTTTGTCAGGGTGTTTCTGTCTATCGTTGGCTTTTGATGTATTTCCTTTTGTTTTAGTGTCAGCATCAGTAGAGCTAAATGATGACTTTATATAATACACAGTCTTTCTGTCTTTTTGTAAATGAATTATTGTCCAGCAGATCTCAAACTTTTTAACAATATCACAAACATGTTCAGGTGAGGTTTGGTTGGTCTGTGGTTTGTTTCAGGCTCTGATATGAAGAGTGTCGTCTGACTGACTGAAGTGTTTTTGTCTCTTTATCTGAACTCATCAGCCGTCAGCCTCCAGACTGAACAGACTCCACATCTGAGCTGATACCAGACTCACATTAATGTTCACCTGCTTCATCAAGTTTTCATTTTGTTTTGTACTTTACAGATTATTGTCATATTCAGTGTTTGACTTATTTGAGTGATATTAACAAATATTATCATTTAAATGCAGCTAAGACGAAGGGGATTACGTCTCAATACAAACAGCAGAGCTAAAATTACAGAAAAAACATTAATCAGCAACAGTTTTGAGAACTGATAAATCTTTTTAAGCAAAGTCTTTTTCCAGCTTCTGTTTGATGATATGTTGTTTTTCTACCTCATATGAAAATTAATTGAATGTATAAAGGAAATAAGTAAAACAATGAAGGCCCGACCAATACTGGATTTTCGGAGCCGATATAAAGGAGGCTGATAATCTTATATATACTAAATATACACATAAAACATTTATTTTCAGTGTGGTTATAAAGCACTTATGACAAAGATATTTAATGAAGACTGTGATATTTTACAGTTACACATAACTATAAATAAAAAACAGCCAAAGAAACATCTGTATGTATGTATGTATTAAGTTATGTAAATATATAACTTCAGTTAAGAAAAAGGATAAAATATACAGAAAAGTTCAAAATTAAAGATATATTGAACAACATATAGGCAGATACTGATATATCAGCTCTAAAGACAAGACATTTAAAAATGTCACATTGTGATTTAATATATTATGATGCGCTTTTTTCAATGTTTTCTGATGTTTTATAGAACAAACAACGTATTCATCTACCAATAAAATAACCAGCAGATTTATTGATAATGGAAATAATTGTCAGCTGCAGACTTGAAAAAGACATTTTCAGGATCACGATGGAGAAAAGTGTTTTTATTCTGTTTCCGGTTCAGTTTTGTTTGGTGATTGTGAGGAAAAGTTTTATGCAGCTGTTTTATGACCAAATAAAACTAAAAACCAAAGTACACTGATGATGACAACATGATGATGAAGTTCAGACTGAAGTACTGATGAACTGATGAAGTGACTGAGAGCAGAGTTATGACTGTAATGAAGGTTTGTTTTCTTGTCTGTTTGACTCAAAGACGGATGAAATAACACATTAAAGATGTTATTTATTATTTTATTGTGTTTTATTTCTTCACTTTTACTCATTGGTCTTGTTCTACAGAAACAGATGTGTAGCTTCAGATTGTTTAAAGTTGACTTTTACTTTAAATAAACATTTCAACTGTTAAAAAGATTTATTTGTAATGTTTCTGACCAGAGAAACTAAGAAAAGCACAAATAAATAAAGCCAAAGTCTTATTTTCTCTCCCTGTCAAGGCTACTAAAGAAGCAAAGTTTAAGTGAACTGGACCTTTAAGTATTGGCAGTTGTTCTCAGTTAGAAAGCAGCAGTTCGTTGAGTCGGGGGTTGAGCTGCATGTTGAGACTCTGCTCACACTGATGCTCATTAAAATAGCAGCTGATTATCTTCTTCATGTTATCTGAGAGCAGACAGCATGAAGAGCAAACAGAGAAGAAGAGACACTGACAGCAGCTGCAGAAACACAAGAACATTATATTTATACACACACAAACATTTTCTTTACAAAAAACTCACTGAAAATCTTTTTGACATTACACATACTTAATAATTAGACTGTACATTGTGGATTGATTCTGATGAACTCTTCAGAATTCCATTGTGTCAGACAGCAGAGTTACAGATGTATCTCCACTCAGGTGTTGAGTGTTAAAAATGTTTTTTATTTGTCTTCATGTTTGGATCCTGCACAGGCGGGGAGTTCTGGTCCTCTGAAATGAGGCCAACGTGGAAGTAACTTAAAACTGCATTCTATGAAAAGGCCACCAGGGGGCGACCGTTTTGGTGTCAAAAGGACTTCCGTCTCTATACAAGTCAATGGAGAATTCACCAACTTCTCACTTGATTTCTAACCTCAGTAAACGTTTTCAAAATGTGTTTATGGTCTCAATCGCTAGTTTAAAGCCTTCTTCAATGCAGTATGATGTTCATTTGGGACATTTTGGCCTCCCTGATTTTATATGTGACGATAAAGCAGGGTATGCATTAGGGCGTGGCTACGTCGTGATTGACAGGTTGATTGGTTCACAGGTTCAGGAGGGCGCCTCATGCTCCTCCTGATGCCCATATAAGTAGAATCCATGTTTTTATTTTTCCCAGCATGCACCTGAAATTTTCAAGATGGCGCTGCTCAGATCCGATACTATTGGCTTCCGAGCAGCAGTGCACAAACCAATGGGTGACGTCAAGGATGTTACATCCATTATATATACAGTCTATGATCCAGACCAACAAACTGATCTAATAACAAGTAATTTCTCTCTCTTTCAGCCGGTCGAGGCAGATGGTCGCCACCGACAGTCGGTTCTCTTTGAGGTTTCTTCCTGTTAAAGTTTTTCATGCAAATGAAAGAGTTCAGTCTAGACCTGCTCTGTGTGTAACCTGCTGAATAGAGTGAACAGTTATTTCAGCAGCTGTCTTCAGTCAGCAGTGTGACTCCACAGGAGGAGACTCTCACTCAGACAGAGGACACAGAGACACTGAGGAACCAGGATAAAACCCAAACCCAGGATACAGAGGTTCAGTGAATGTGGTGTAGAAGGTGTGGAGGTGGATCAGTGTGTCAGAGGAGACTCTGTAGAAGGACAGAGTGCCAGCAGGACAGTCCACATACACTGCTACTCTGTTAGAGACAGAGGAGGAGGAGGAGGAAGAGGAGGAGGAGGAGGAGGAGATGGATGTTCTTGTCTTATTGTGATGGACGGAGTAACGAACATCAGAGCAGAACAGTCTCCAGGACTGATCGTTCCATCCAAAAAAACTGTCATAACTCTTTCCTCTCCTGTTGATTCCTCTGTAACTCACTGATATATTAACTGTTCCTCTCCTCTCGACCTCCCAGTAGCAGCGACCAGTCAGACCATTACTACACAGCAGATGAGGCCAGTAGTCAAATCTGTCTGGATGATCAGAATATGACTGACGCCCCTTCACATGTGTCACCTTCCTGTTGTTATCAGACAGTTTGAGGTAATAGTTCACTGTGTTTGTGTCCAGTGTGAGTTCACAGAAATCTGATGAAGAGAAGAAGAAACAACACAGCAGCAGTTTTGACACACCTGATGGATTTATTCTCTGTTTAACTTCTGATCTGTTGTTCATTTCTATAAAGTTTCATGATGACACATTTTGTCAGTAATGTTTTAATGAATAAATACCACAAAGACCAACTTTGTATTTAAAGAGAAACTGACTGTGTGCTGTTTAGTTGTCATGAATCAAATTCAATCCACACTTACACTTCTTCACACCAGGTTTTAACCTGTGCTCTCCACCATGGTCCACCCTGGAGGAAGAAACACAGTCAGAATGATTTTCTATCCAACATGAGTCCTAACTGCTGTTCAACATGAAGCAGTGTTCCTCAGTTTGTCAGAGTGACACAGAAACAGGCTGAAACTCATCTGTCTCAACTGTCTGCTGGATTCTTTCACTGAAGTCTGAGAGGAAAAGACCTGAAGAAGAAGATGTGATGAACAAATATGTCCTCCCACATGATAAATCACTATATTAAATATTGATCTCTGCATGTTGTCCTGAGGATAGAGCCAGTCATCACTTCAATATCAAAAGGAGACTAAAGGAGCATTTTTGAAGTGATCAGAGAATAAATGCAGCTAGAAGACAGCAAAACATTTGACTGTAATTATTCCATGTGTTCATTCATTTGGTTTGAATGTATAATAATAATAGTTGAAAGACACAATAAGAAGAAACAACCACAAGTTAGAAAGTTCTAAATGAAGTTCAAGTGAACTTCTTTATAATAAACAGTAAATACATCAATAATAAATTGACAGATGGACTCTCCTCTGATGAGTTCAGGGACACCAGGAGATCATGAACGTTTAACTAAAGAACAACTTTATGTCCACTTACTAGTCCACTAGGTTTCACTCATATCACCTGTCTGTCCATACCTGAGAGTGTCCAGTCTCCAGTGTGGATCCTTCAGTCCAGCAGACAAAAGCTTCTCTCCTGAGTCTCCTGGATGATTGTAGCTCAGGTCCAGCTCTCTCAGATGGGAGGGGTTGAAGTTCAGAGCTGAGGCCAGAGAAGCACAGCCTTCCTCTGTGATCAGACATCCTGACATACTGGTATTAAGAAAATAAAGAAGACAAATCTGTTTTAGAAAACACTGGGCATATTAACATACATATTAACAGAAAAATCCTCCACATGTTCATGAACCTAAAGCAGGATGTGTAGGACAGCTACATTAAGACGATTACAAATTCAGTCTCTAGAATGCAAAAAGAATTAAAGGACTAGTGTCTCAGCAGGATTTGGAAAATCTTGACTCTCGACTACTGTAGCGTTGTCTTTACAGGCCCCCGTATCATATTGATCAGACAGCTACAGCTGATTCAGAGCACTGCTATTCAAGTCCTCTCTAAGACCAAGAAGATGGATCACATCACTCCAGACCTCGACACTGGCTTCGGTCTAGGACAGGGTCTGCTTTCTGTCCGCAGATTCCAAACTAAACAGGGAGAAGCAGAAAACTGCAGGTCAGCTGTAACTATCAGTTCCTTTAAATCAAGACTGAACACTGCTATGTTTTCCTTTTATTAAACCAAATTTGAAGCTTCCGATTAATATCTCACTGCCAGTAACTTTTATTATCCTGTCTTATCTGACATGACTGTGTGTATTCATCAGAGTGCCAGCTGTCCTCTCTGTCCTGCTGCTGTAACCGCGTTTATGTTTGAACACACCTTAAAGAACGTTTAACCTATTCAGGACCCACAATCTGAAAAAAAACAACCTATAATAGTAGACTGGCTATATCTAACTTATACATGTTTAACCAACAGCTGTAACCTGACCTGAGAGATTCCAGTGTACAGTGTGGACTCCCCAGTCCAACAGACAGCATCTTCACTCCTGAATCCTGCAGGTTGTTGTTACTCAGGTCCAGATCTCTCAGACTAGAGGACTGGGAGCTGAGAACTGAGGACAGAGCTGCACAGCTTCTCTCTGAGAGGTTACAGTCACTCAACCTGGAGAAAGGATTAGTAACAAACACAAAATGTTTTATTTATCATATTTAAGATTAAACATTTGAAATTGTTCAAATATCCAGTGTTTCATCCACTTACAGAGCTTTGTTGGAGGCTTTGACCACTGGCAGCAGCCTCAGAAGAGCCTCCTCTGAAGCAGAGTATTTCTTCAGGTCAAACACGTCCAGATCTTTTTCTGATGACAGTAAGATGAAGACCAGAGCTGACCACTGAGCAGGAGACAGTTTATCTGTGGAGAGACTTCCTGATCTCAGGGACTGTTGGATCTCCTCCACTAGAGAACGATCATTCAGTTCATTCAGACAGTGGAACAGATTGATGTTTCTCTCTGCAGACACATTCTCACTGAGCTGCTTCTTGATGTGCTCGACTGTTTTCTGATTGGTCTGTGAGCTACTTCCTGTCTGTGTCAGCAGGCCTCGTAGGAGAGTCTGATTGGTCTGCAGTGAAAGACCCAGGAGGAAGCGGAGGAACAAGTCCAGGTGTCCATTTGGACTCTTTAAGGCCTCGTCCACAGCACTCTGGTAGAGATGTTTTAGTTTAGGTTTGTCTTTAAAGACTTCAGACCACCAGGATGTTGTTTGTTCTTCTTCCAGCAGATTGACTCCAGAGTTGATGAATGTCAGATGGACATGAAGAGCAGCCAGAAACTCCTGAACGCTCAGATGGACGAAGCAGAACACCTTGTCCTGGTACAGCCCTCTCTCCTCTTTAAAGACCTCTGTGAACACTCCTGAACACACTGAGGCTGCTCTGATATCGATGCCACACTCTGTCAGGTCTGATTCATAGAAGATCAGGTTGCCTTTCTGCAGCTGATCAAAAGCCAGTTTTCCCAGAGACTCAATCATCTTCCTGCTCTTTGGACTCCAGTGTGGATCTCTCTCATATTTTCCATCATACTTGATGTTCTTCACTTTAGCCTGAAGCACCAGGAAGTGGATGTACATCTCAGTCAGGGTCTTGGGCAGCTCTCCTCCCTCTCTGCTTTTCAACACATCCTCCAGAACTGTAGCAGTAATCCAGCAGAAGACTGGGATGTGGCACATGATGTGGAGGCTTCGTGAGGTCTTGATGTGGGAGATGATGGTGCTGGCCTGCTCCTCATCTCTGAATCTCTTCCTGAAGTACTCCTCCTTCTGTGGGTCAGTGAACCCTCTGACCTCTGTCACCATGCCAACACACTCAGGAGGGATCTGATTGGCTGCTGCAGGTCGTGTGGTTATCCAGAGGCGAGCAGAGGGAAGCAGTTTCCCCCTGATGAGGTTTGTCAGCAGCACATCCACTGAGGTTGACTCTGTAACATCAGTCAGGATCTCAGTGTTGTGGAAGTCCAGAGGAAGTCGACACTCATCCAGACCGTCAAAGATGAACACAACCTGGAACTCTTCAAACCTGCAGATTCCTGCTTCTTTGGTCTCAGTAAAGAAGTGATGAACAAGTTCCACCAAGCTGTACTTTTTCTCTTTCAGCACATTCAGCTCTCTGAAAGTGAATGGAAATGTGAAGTGTATGTCCTGGTTGGCTTTGTCTTCAGCCCAGTCCAGAGTGAACTTCTGTGTTAAGACTGTTTTCCCAATGCCAGCCACTCCCTTTGTCATCACTGTTCTGATTGGTTTATCTCTTCCAGGTGGGGCTTTAAAGATGTCTTCTTGTCTGATTGTTGTTTCTGGTCTGTCTGGTTTCCTGGATGCTGTTTCAATCTGTCTGATCTCATGTTCCATGTTCACCTCTCCAGTTTCTTGCATTAGTATGTAGATCTCGGTGAAGAACTCTTGTAGAAGTTTGGAATTTCCTGCTTTTGTGATTTTCTCAAACAAATTTTGAAATTTCTCCTTCAGGTTGGATTTGACTTTATGCTGACACATGACTAGAATCTCTGAAAGAATGCAAGAGACAAAATACACAAGAGAGTAATGTCACATTAAGTTCTAATAGTTTTCTGATAATTGTGCAGATTTCTGATTTATAACAAAACGTTAACATTTTTCATACTGTGATGAATCACTTAACAGTCATACAACCATTAACACTACAACATTTTCCTGAATTTAAGGTTTGGTTTAAGCCACATCTCCACTACTCTCACACTGGTTTCTGGCATAGCCTGAGTAATGTGCCTCCCAAATCATTGGAACACAACATCTGGTCTTGTGTGTCACCTAAGACAAAATTGCAGTCCAGAGTCTTCAACATATCAGAACAAACCTCATCACCTCTGGCACCTTACCACTGTGAACCTCTCTGAGTACTTTAATAACCTGTACCTGTAACCTAGAGCTGGATGAGACTTCCCTCAAACGTTTCAGCCCAGTCTCCTCTGTAGAGGCTGTGTCAGTCAGGGTCAGGAGATTGTGAAATCATTGCTTGGTCCGTCAAGTAATATCTTCCAACTGCTTGCTAGAACCTCATTGGGGTCAACTTCTCCATGATCTCTCAGAACCATCCCACAACAGTTTTCCTTCCTTTACTATAGAAGCTTAAGTCCTTCTGGCCTCCCGGTACCCTTCAGCCTCTTTGGGAATCCTCTGGAAGTAATAGAGGATTCACCAAGTCTGAAAGGACTAACCCCTCAGGTAGGAACCAACAACCTACTGGCCAGAAGTCCGGACAGCTGCTCCTGCAATTGGTGCTTTGAAAATGTCCAATGCCGTATATGCCAAATCCCCCCAAATTGTGGGAAAACATAGCAGTGCTCAACATAGGTTCATGAGTACTCCCACACCCATGCCTGTCAGCCTGGGAAAAAACTGGGACTTCCGAAAAGGACCTACCCATGAAACAAGGTTTCATACAACACACAATCAGGTGTCTGCAGACCCAGACCCAACCTTTAAATGCAATAATCTGTTACTCCACCAGGACTTACAGGAATGTATGCTTCTAGATCTCCTGCATTCCTTCAGTAGAAGACAGAGACCACAGTTCAGTTTGGGTCAGGTGGAACTGTTGGACAAAAGGACTACACCTGATCCATCTACCACCAACCTGCACTGTGAACTCACTATGCTGACAGCTCACCTGTCTTTCTGGTAGAAATTATGGCTTCTAAGGACTATGTCCAGGTCCCATGGAGGGACTGATAATGTAGTCAACTAGGAAATCAAAGAAAAGCTGTCTTCATTCACTGAAAACAAATCTCTGTGATTGCCGCCACCTCTTCTATTTAAGAAGAATCTCTAAACTCTGAAAGTTCATATAAATGGGACATGTAAAACAGAAGGGAGATATGACAAACAGTCAACATATGATAAAGAGTTTTAAATTAATTGCAGGGTCACACTGCCAACCTGGATGAACTATAGAACTGAACCTCTATGGTCACTGTGTTTCATCACTGTCATGTGATATTTATCAGTTTAATCATGACTTACGTTTAGAGATGGTGTGTGAGCATTGCTTAGTCATCTTCCCCAGAACCTTTTTGGTCACCTGCAGAGTGTTTTCACTGTAGGTCTGAACCATCAGATCCACTGTGTCCAACTGGTCCGCCTTCTCCAGTCGACTCTTTGGGATTGTTGGGAGGTCTTCCAGAACCTCAGGCTGCTCCAGGTACCACTTAAATGTTTTAAAGTCATTTTCTCCCAAATTCTGTAAAGTTCTCAAGAGATCCTCTTTAGGGATAGAGTCCACTGTTTTTCCTCCCTGTATGAAAGAAAGAAAACCTTTTAAATCTTAAACAAAAATACAGTTCATCACATCCCATCTCATCACTCTGCTGCTCACTGTTTCCATTAAATGTTTCCAAAGATAATGTTGAACATCTGTGTAGGAATCTGTCGACCTTTATTGACAGCAGCGTTACAGTGACTTGAATTAATCAGTGAACCGTCAGAGCGGTGAGTAGAACATGACTGTTGTTGGAAATGGACATTAACCTGACTTTATCACACAACAGATCAATATTAAGGATGTGCTGAGTTCAACAGAAGCACTTTAGAAAACAGAAATGTTTTCTAAATCTTAAAAACAATGCAGGACACTTTATAGTAATCCCAACTGTTGACTTCTCATCTGTGAAACACCACAGCTGTTATTTTATACCAGGAAACACTTCAAACTAAGGTCACTAAGGTTGGGCTTTGATAGCAGCTTGTCAAATCAACAGCTCAGATAGGAGCTGGTTTGGTTATTCACAATAGTTAATAATTATTAAAGATAATTATGCATTAAAGGGGCAAGCAGTGATGAACGGGCCCTCGCACTCCCAAGCATGTCTTTTTGTGGCGCATCATGCACACGTAGATGTCTTCAGACCTGGGCAACAATAAGATACAATATTGATCAACCATGAGACATTTAGTGCAGGTTGGAACATGTAGGTTGGAACATGTCTGTTAAAGATACAGCAACTTCCTGTTTCGTAGTTTGTTGTGGTGCCACGGTGAGGGCGCTCGATTGAGGCAAACGTGTTTGCCAGAGACAAGATCCAATCAGAAGGTAGAGACGAGTTAGGAAAAGGCGGGACAACTTGGGAAGAGATCCAATCAGAACTAATCGCTTTCACCGTCAGGAGGTGAACCACACACTTGATCTTCCCCGGGAGGACAGTGCAACTGGCACTAGCAGCTATACTATGGGTGTTTCTCAATTCTCTTAAATTGCATCTACGTTACCCTCACTTACTAACCCTACTAATAAAGTTACACAGTTATCACTATAATCTATATAATATCTATAATCTATAATGTTATTAATATTGACTGTTTCCATCATGTATTGATCACATCAGCATCCAGGTAACATTTAGATTTTAGTTTGAACAAAACAGCTGGTTACACTGAGCTTCTCTTATCAAAGTTCTTTTCTCGAGTCTATGAACATGTTGATCACTACATTATAGCCTCTTACACATTATGATAATAAAATACTAAAACAGTGAAACTCAGACTGTCAAAATGCTGAATTAAATATTACTAAAAAATAAACACTGAGCCACAGGATAAGAAGGATTAAAGTGATAATGTTCTACACACAACACACTACTCTGTGGGCCTGATTTACTAAAGGTCTGCGTCTGTAAAAACAGACATCACCCGCAAAAAATGTGCAAGTTGATCTACTAACGCAGCGCACTGAGGTTTGCATCTTTCAACTGTGCAAGATAGTACGCACTGTTTATTTAGTGGTTTACAATAATGAATGTAATACTACAAAATTCCAGGGAAATTCTGAGTGCCACGGGGCTGCTGCCAGAATGAGTACACGATTTATTTCCAGTGTTCAAAAGTCACCCTGATCATATTCTGGTTTTGAGTATTAAGTACAACTTACTAGTCAGTATCAAGTGTAATGTACTTTATTCTCAACTTAACATCCCTGAAAATATTAAGTAAATGTTCATCATATTTAAGCATAAATAATATTTATTTAAACTAATTAATTAAAGTCTACTTTATTTTTTTCACAGACAGGAACATCACTGTTATGAAATTAATAAGTAAATCTTATCATTAAGAGAGTAGATTTTTTTATACTTTTTTATGACTGGAAATCTGCTTGGAAATTGACTGGAAATAGTCCAGTATTTCAATTCCAATATTCCAGTTTATCATATTTAAGCATAAATAATATTTATTTATACTAATTAAAGTCCCTGTATAGTAAGAATAAATATGTGTTCTGAGTCACCACCTCTACCCTAAACATGGATGCTATTGCTGAGAGCTAACTCGGTTAACTGGCAAAACAGACAGACAGGAATCAGCCAATCACAAAAAAAGTAGGTCAGTTTCTGCCCAGCAACAGGTTGCTAAGGGCAGCAGAGGCCCTACGGTTGCTACGGTGATTTGAGAATCTGCTTGGAAAGAATTCTCAAAATGCCCCAGAATTTGGCTTCTGACAAGGTCCTGAACAATTGCAAACTGTGAGAAAACCGTAACTCCTGTCCAAAGACCAAAAACACAGTGAGAGACACAGAAGCCGGCAGATTTTGACAGTTTATTCAGATATTCCTTAAAATTAGCGCGTAAGCTCAGTGTGAAGACAGAGTGAGATTCTTTTGAAAAAAAAAAGACGATTACATTACAGTCAATGGGGAGCGAGACAGGTATTGCCGGCGGTCTCGGCCCCCTCGTTTAAATTTTGTGCAGACTCCGCCTGTCAACGTCACATTTTATGAATCCCAACACCTATGTCTACATTTTGACAAAAAATTATTTGTCTCCTTTTCACGGTTTGGCCGTGAGCTCGAGTTAAAAATAAAAAATTAAGTTAACTTTTTACTGCTTCTCGCACTCAAGCTAACTGACGCTTCCACTCTAACTTTGAAGAAAAAGTGATTTCCACTCCTCGTTTGACAGCTCATAGTTTGAAAAGTTTACATGTTATTTAAAAACAGTTTGGTGTTTTGGAGAGAGCACAAGTTTTCCTCTGTTTTAAAGTTTGAATCACATTTCTACGTGCAGGTATGAGAGAGTCACCAAGCTTTGCCAAGCTTAGCACCCGTGGCACTAATAAGAAGAATAATAAGTATGGCGAAGATTAATAGATGCCTCAGGGCTATCTTCCCTCTACTAATTAGTAGTTTACCGTAATGAATGTAATATTAGCAGTTTACCGTAATGAATTTAATATTAGCAGTTTACCGTAATGAATGTAATATTAGCAGTTTACCGTAATGAATGTAATATTAGCAGTTTACCGTAATGAATGTAATATCAGTAGTTTACCATAATTAATGTAATATTAGTAGTTTACCGTAATGAATATAATATTAGCAGTTTACCGTAATGAATGTAATATCAGCAGTTTACCGTAATGAATGTAATATTAGTAGTTTACCGTAATGAATGTAATATTAGCAGTTTACCGTAATGAATGTAATATCAGTAGTTTACCATAATTAATGTAATATTAGTAGTTTACCGTAATGAATGTAATATTAGCAGTTTACCGTAATGAATGTAATATCAGCAGTTTACCGTAATGAATGTAATATTAGTAGTTTACCGTAATGAATGTAATATTAGCAGTTTACCATAATTAATGTAATATTAGCAGTTTACCGTAATGAATGTAATATTAGTAGTTTACCGTAATGAATGTAATATTAGCAGTTTACCGTAATGAATGTAATATTAGTAGTTTACCGTAATGAATGTAATATGAGGCGTTTTAACCCCAGTGCGCAAAATACAGGGAGGAGAAAATGTAAATATGTTATTTAGCACACGCATTGTGATTTACCAAACCTGAAGGTAATGTTGCTGATGGTAACTGCGTCTATAAATAATAAGTTTGAAGGGCAGATATTAACCAGCTGTTACTATGGAGACAAGGAGACGGAGACACAATGACAGAATACACACAGGACGGAGTTTTTCCACCTGTGTTAATATTTCTGGTTTTACTAACAACATTAACTTTGTCACTAATACTCTCCCATATGTCGGCTTTTCTGGTAATATTAGTTTTTTTTATAACTCAATATATTAGTTAACCTCTTCCACTAAAACCTGATCACATTTCATTTTGTTCTTGCAGCTTTCTGCTCGTCCAAACTCTCCATAAAGACACAAAACCCTCATTTAAATACTGCTGTCTGCACCTGTTTTCATTTACGCAATTATTCTTAGTAGATCACCTGCAAAACACACAATAACTAAACGCTCAATCTATTGCACTGTGCACGCTATTTAGTACCTTTATTTGGGATCTTAGTAAATCAGGCCCTGTGTCTTATATAAACCTAACATAAACCACTTTCATCATCATCATCATCATCATCATCATCATCATCATATTGCCAGATGTATTGTCTGTTGATGAAGTAATAACAGAACATGATCTGAGGATCTGATTATTTTGGCATTAATAGATTTAATGCAGCAAATTTAATAAAATGATCAAAGATGAACATATTTCATTTCTAAAGACCGGTGCTGTAATCTTATTGGTTTCATGTTCAGAATATAAATTGCTCGATTATAAATCATAATTTTCTTGTCCACTGGAACATTTGACTGTATTTAATGAATCAAAGCACTTTATTGTCTTGTTCCTGTTTTACTGTCTCTGTTCTGGTGCAGCGCTGCAGTTCACTTGAAAGAATCACAATAAATTCTAGCCTGAATCATGAGAATAAAAGGTTTGTTCCTCTCAGAGCTCAACAAAAACTAAAAACATCAAACAGCTGTGATGTTCTTACCTGTTCATCCATCTGCAGACGTTAACCCTCGGTGTCTCTGTGCTTCTGAACGTCTGCTGTCTCTCTCACCCTCGATACTCAACCATCTGATGACATCACTCTGACAGCAGAGAACAAGTCTGTGGGATAAAATGATCTTCAGTAAAACCATTTAAACTGACTGCATATCAATAATAATGATAATAATTATAGTTTGATCTCTTTAAAACATTCACGGTAACAATTTCTGTTAACCCCAATGTTTGTTATATAAACATTTATTAAACACATTGTAATGTAGTTATAAACAGATTTAAGGAATGTGTGTCTTCATTAATGTCTTTGTTAACAACTATAACTCTTAATGAATCATAACTGGTTTATAAACAGTTAATAAATGATCAGTATATAAATATATCTGATGTCTATTTTAAAACATTTATAAAGACATATTTAGTCCCTCTATGTTTCTGCTACGCCTCTGTGATGCAGATCCAATCTTTTCCCTCCACATCTTTACATCTTCCAGCTCACTCACTGTGTTCACTTCAGCAGACACAGTGGTTGTATTTATATATTTACACTGATGGTCTACAGTCAGTGTTCGTACAGTCCAAAGCAACCAGTCTGTCAAAATATGCTTCTATTGTTCTATTGTATTTATAAAGCCTTTTATAAGGCTAATTTATCTAATAACACTGTAATCAATATTCAATTATACTAATGTTTCCAACTCTTACTGTTAAATGTTTGTCTTTATGTAAAGCACATCCAGCTGTTCCTGGGTATGAAATGCGGTCTATAAATAAAGCTGCCTTGCCTAATAACTCATATCAGGAAGTCACTTACACTGTATCATCAATAACAGGTTATTACAGCTTAAATATCAGTTTTCCTCGTTAGGTGAGAAAGGTGATTAAATACCTGAGACTCTGTGTTCTGCAGTCCGACGGCTCTCAGTGAATCTTCCTGAACTCTGACCAGCTCACACACACACTTTATACTTTCAGCCACCGCCCAACACACCCGTCATGCCTTCCTGTACAGCCTCCTGTTTTTACATTCAGTTCCTCCTTCTAATAACTACTTCTTAAAATATATTGATTTCCCAAACTTCTAGTGTATTTCTAGCTAAACATTTATATGCAGCCTCAAAAATAACCCTTTTCTCTGAACCTTGAGAGAAAACTTCAACACCATCATACCTATTGTTCTCATCTGACAGAGTCTATGATATTATAGTTTGATTAATAACCTTGATGGCTGTAAGAGTACTCATCTAATTATTTAGATATTATTTATGGATATGTGTGGTTGAAGGTCTCCCCCTGCTGTCCATTAATAAGTATTACATCAGTGGTAGGGAGGTGGGAGTGACAGATCCTATGAATGAATGAGTGATTGAAGACAGGTGGGTTGAACTCATGATGAGAAGAGGAGACCTGTGATGTCTTGTGATCACACAGCGAGCTCTTTGGTTATTTTGTTAAGAGAAAGCTTAAGTTTATGTTTCGTGATCCTGAATACACTAAGAAGACACTACAAGCTGAAACTCTGATCAACTAATCAATTAATGGAGAAAATAATAAGAATAAACATTAGTTGTACCCTGAGATGATACACAGCAGATAAATAACAATCCCTTTATCGCTTTTATTTATATATGTATTTATTTATTTATTTTTTTCAGTGCTGAGTGCATACATACAGGACAGTTAGAGACATAAAATGAAAAAATATGACAAGAACTACACAATACCCAACAAAACAATAAAAACAAACAAACAAAAACCAAACAATTAATAAGAGTATAAAAATCCCCACAGTAACAAAACAATATCATAGTAATGCCAGTTACTGCTGCTCGGGTCGGTTGTTCACATAAATAAATAATAATATAGCTGCACATAAAAGTTACCAGTCTTACTGATTGAAAAGAGAAGTAAAAATAAACTATATACTCTAAACCCACACATATATGTGTAGATGGAGGAACAGTGAGGGTGTAATGTGTGAAGGTTTACACAGCAGAGGTAATTGTATGATGTAGTGGAGGTTCATCTTGCAGAGATGTGGATATATATATATATATTTATCTTCTTTATATATCAGAATGAAGTGTGTGTGGTAGATGTGATGTGGATTTGGTGTTATAGGAATTGTTAATTACCCTCAATAAAGGAGACTGGATTCGAAATAACAGGATATAGGTTGAATTTATTTGCTTGTACAAGCGGAGCGTCTCACAAATGCAACAACAAGAGTTACAGGAGAAAAGGCTCCACGAGGAGCGTTGTCAGAAAGGTTTTATACTGTTCTTTACTTGGGCTGTCTCAGTCCCCTCCCATAACTGGAAGATCTATTCCATAGAAAGTGTCATAACGGTTACTCAACAACTTAGCAGACATATTCCATAGAAAGTGTCATAACGATTCTTCAGTTCCCTTTATAAGTAGACAAGCAGGAGTTCCCCTCCCTGACCTGTCTCTAACCCTCCATCACACATAGAGTTGATCTCTCTCTCTCTGCTAGTCTCAGCAAACCGTTGAAACAGGAAGTATCAAACCGTCATGTAAAAATAGGAACACACACACATTGTATGATTTCAAGACATCTGAAATACATCATAATCCTAATTTTTATAACAGTTGGTGTGGGTGGAGTTATTGTCTTCACCAGCAGAGGGGGCAGGTTGTTATTTGAGGTATGATTACATGTGACTGTGAGTGAGTGAGCACTGTATATGTTAGTATACTAATAGGGTTACTAATGGCGCTTTTCCACTACACAGTTCCAGCACGACCTTTTCCATTACTAAAAAGTACCTACTCAACGTGGGCGGGGTCGTCATAGCACGGCTCCGCGAAACTGCCGTGACTTCGTTTTATAAGCGACACAAAACACATAAACAATGGAGGATATTGAGGCAGTGGTGTACTTGCTGCTGTATGAGGCTTTCTGTCTCACACAAAGCAAGAAAATTGAGCCGTATAGCTGTAACTATGGCTGTAACGCTGTTGTTGGTATTTAAAAGCCGGGTGTAATTCTTGTGTGGGACGACTCATGACTCTTCCAGCGACAACTCTTCTGACCAATCAGAGGCCGGCAGTCTGTTGACGTCACATTTAGTATCGGCTTGGCTCGCTTGGAACCTCACCAGAGCAGGTACTAAAAAAGTACCAGGTACCAGGTACTATCCCTAGTGGAAACGCAAAACAAACCGAGGCGAGCCGAGGCGAGGCGAGTTGTGCTGGAACTGTGTAGTGGAAAAGCGCCATAACACTGGCAGGTATACAACTGATGAATGGGGCCCAATGACAATTAAAGTGGTCACTGTGTAATATATCTGATTGAATACAAGTCCGGCTTTAGTCTTCTGTTAGAAAAACTGCATCAATCCAGGAGTTCGGTCAACAATCTTTAATAATGTCCCACAGGAGTAAAGACAGCTGGTACATCGTACTTATCCAATATGAATTATCAGCCAATTATGACAACAACAGAATATATATATAATTAGTTATAATGGTCTGAAAAAACAAAGAAATAATGACAATAATTGCACTGCTGCTGTAAACAGTAAACTTCAAAGTAATGCTCCAAATGTCCACAAGAGGTCTCTCTACTGCCACCAAAGATCTACAGCACATTGAATACAGGCATCTGTCAGGATCCCTGTGTCTTCCTTTTGTTCCCTCTTTCTCCTCCCCTTTTGTGGGAGTATGTTTTTTGTTTAGTTTTCCTGGTCTCCATTGGAGGTTGGCCTCAAGCTGGGCGGAGTTGGAGTTCTCCTCAGCATCTGCACACCTGCCTTCTATCAGCAATCAAGCTTTTACCACCACTCACAGTATTTAAGGACCGGTCTTGCACTCCATTCCTGGCCAGATCGTCAGTTAACCCATGTGGTACTGTGCCTCGGCTCCTTCTTATTCTAGAAGTTTTTTGCTGTTGCTTTCGGTTTGCTTACCTGTCTCTCTTTGTGCAGAATCCTGGTGTTCAGCCACCATCCTGCCTCACTCCTGGTTCCCTGAACTCTGCTCTGCCCAAGTTCTCCAGCACATCTCCCCCTGCTCTCAGTGGCCTCCATGGACCCCCCTGAACCTCAGCTCAGAACCACTATTGGTCTATATTCCATTCATCTACCTGGCTTCCTCCGCTCTGGATTCCCTCTTCTTTGACCTCTGTGCCCAAAAATAAACCTGGTTTGTGTGAACTATCAGAGTCAGTGTTCTGCATTTTCGGGTCTAAATTCAAGGCATTATGACAAGTTTGGTCAACATCTTTAGGGAGTTGTCTCTACAGGAGTAAAGTTAGCTGGTACATCGTACTTATCCAATGTGAATAATCAGCCGATTATGACTTCTTCTGTAATTGTGGTTATCTAAGGAACATTAAACAACAACAGAATATATATAATTGGTTATAATGGTCTGAATAAACAATGAAATAATGACAATAATAGCACTGCTGCTGTAAACAGTCAACTTCACATTAGTACAAGTAATGCTCCAATTGTCCACCAGAGGTCTCTCTACTGCCACCAAAGGGTTAGGGTTACACAGCACATTGAATACAGGCATCAGTAATAGTATGAAAACTATGACCAAATAAGTAAGGTTTACACTATTGGCTACTCAAATAAAATAATTTATGACTAATCTGTTCAACATTATATTAAAATTAAGAACATAATGAACTAATTATCAAGCTAACAACAGAGCATTACACTTACTGCAAATAATATAGTAATGAACTGTACATGTAGGTTATTCTTTACCAGCATGTATTAATGCAATTATCAGCAACTCTTAATGATGCATAACTTAACACCTACAGTTGCATTTACGCACAACTTGGGAAGTTTTCTGACGACCCGTTTAGCGTCCACTCACTCCGCCATTATTATGAACTCTGGCTGAGCTGAGTAGCAGTCTGTGGGTCTGTTTGATTAACACACCTAGGCTGCCCGACAGTGAGATAGAGCAGGGACATTTGCACAGTCACCTTGTTTATTTGTTATTGCTTTGAGTCTCTATGTGATGTGTTCAGATCAGAGCTGAAGCCACTGACAGTCTGTTCTTACAGCTGAGCACAATTTATTCTTTATTCATATAATACTGACTGAGTTGTATTTTAATGTCAGTTGTGTTAATAGTTGATCGGTGGTAACAGTTCGTCTTTTTCCCAGTTTTGGGTTGAATGGAGAGAAAAAACAATTTACATGTAAAAAACAAGGGATGAATAAGTAATGAATGAATATGTTTATTGAAGTGTAAAACAGCCAAAGCTGCCCAGCAAACATGGACTTACAAGATAATATTTACATCACCTGCAGAGGCAAGAAAACCTAAGGGAAAGCAGTCCATACATGTTATTATATACATACATGTCAGACACATGACATCACATATAAACATACATTGATGTTAATGATTGAACACAAACTGAGCTGATGTCAAACAGACTGGGATGTCTGGTGGACATTTTCAGGAAAAGTGAATATCAGAGTCAACACAGTTTTTACACATCAATTCAGTCCAGAGGAGATCATTTCACTACTTCTAATAGAAACTATATTCTGACATTAAAGCACAGTCAGTGATCCAAATGAAACCAGAGTGAAACCTCGTCCACCATCAACATTTAAACAAAGGAAGCTGCTGTCACTTCCTGTTTCTATTGTTCACTGGTGAACAGAGTCAACAGTGATTTCAGCAGCTGTCTTCAGTCAGCAGTGTGACTGTGTGTCTCCACAGGAGGAGACTCTCCCTAAGACAGAGGACACAGAGACACTGAGGAACCACAATAAAACCCAAACCCAGCATACAGAGGTTCAGTGAATGTGGTGTTGAAGGTGTGGAGGTGGATCAGTGTGTCAGAGGAGACTCTGTAGAAGGACAGAGTGCCAGCAGGACAGTCCACATACACTGCTACTCTGTTAGAGACAGAGGAGGAGGAGGAGGAGGAGGAAGAGGAGGAGATGGATGTTCTTGTCTTATTGTGATGGACAGAGTAACGAACATCAGAGCAGAGCAGTCTCCAGGACTGATTGTTCCATCCAAAAAAAGAGTCATAACTCTTTCCTTTCCTGCTGATTCCTCTGTAACTCACTGATATATCAACGCTTCCTCTCGACTCGACCTCCCAGTAACAGCAACCAGTCAGACCATTACTACACAACAGCTGAGGCCAGTAGTCAAATCTGTCTGGATGATCAGGATATGACTGATGCTCCTTCACACATGTCACCTTCCTGTTGTTGTCAGACAGTTTGAGGTAATAGTTTACTGTGTTTGTGTCCAGTTTGAGTTCACAGAAATCTGATGAAGAGAAGAAGAAACAACACAGCAGCAGTTTATCATCTGACACACCTGATGGATTTATTCTCTGTTTAACTTCTGATCTGTTGTTCATTTCTATAAAGTTTCATGATGACACATTTTGTCAGTAATGTTTTAATGAATAAATACCACAAAGATCAACTTTTTATTTAAAGAGAAACTGACTGTGTGCTGTTTAGTTGTCATGAATCAAATTCAATCCACACTTACACTTCTTCACATCAAGTTTTAACCTGTGCTCTCCACCATGGTCCACCCTGGAGGAAGAAACACAGTCAGAATGATTTTCTATCCAACATGAGTCCTAACTGCTGTTCAACATGAAGCAGTGTTCCTCAGTTTGTCAGAGTGACACAGAAACAGGCTGAAACTCATCTGTCTCAACTGTCTGCTGGATTCTTTCACTGAAGTCTGAGAGGAAAAGACCTGAAGAAGAAGATGTGATGAACAAATATGTCCTCCCACATGATAAATCACTATATTAAATATTGATCTCTGCATGTTGTCCTGAGGATAGAGCCAGTCATCACTTCAATATCAAAAGGAGACAAAAGGAGCATTTTTGAAGTGATCAGAGAATAAATGCAGCTCTAAGACAGCAAAACATTTGACTGTAATTATTCCATGTGTTCATTCATTTGGTTTGAATATATAATAACAATAGTTGAAAGACACAATAAGAAGAAACAACCACAAGTTAGAAAGTTCTACATAAAGTTCAAGTGAACTTCTTTATAATAAACAGTAAATACATCAATAGTAAAATAACAGATGGACTCTCCTCTGATGAGTTCAGGGACACCAGGAGATCATGAAAGTTTAACTAAAGAACAACTTTAGGTCCACTTACTACTTTTTTTTACAGAGGTTTCACTCACATCATATGATCTTCAAACTGTTACATCCATACCTGAGAGTTTCCAGCCTCCAATGTGGATCCTCCAGTCCAGCAGACAAAAGCTTCTTTCCTGAGTCTCCTGGATGATTGTAGCTCAGGTCCAGTTCTCTCAGATGGGAGGGGTTGGAGCTCAGAGCTGAGGCCAGAGAAGCACAGCCTTCCTCTGTGATCAGACATGCTGACAGGCTGGAAATATAAAAATGTTGAGAACACAATTTTTTTAATCACATATGTACCAGAGTCCTACAGCTGTGCAGAATAATTAACATTAGAAAATTCCAGAGAAATTTTGAGTGCCACGGGGCTGCTGCTGGAACGAGTACACGATTTATTTACAGTGTTCAAAAGTCACCCTGATCATATTCTGGTTTCGAGTATTAAGTACATCTTACTAGTCAGTATCAAGTGTAATGTACTTTATTCTCAACTTAACATACCTGAAAATATTAAGTAAATGTTAATCATATTTAAGCATAAATAATATTTATTCAAACTAATTAAAGTCCGTGTAAAGTAAGAATAAATATGTGTCCTGAGTTTGACATACCACAGAAAAGTGTGTTGTTAACCACCCTGCCAAATGTGAATGATTAAACAGTGCCCGCCAAGTTCTGCTAAACATGGACGCTATTGCTGAGAGCTAGCTCGGTTAACTGGCAAAACAGACGGACAGGAATTAGCCAATCACAAAAAAGTAGCTCAGTTTCTGCCCAGCAACAGGCTGCCAAGGACAGCAGAGGCTCTACGGTTGCTACGGCGATTTGAGAATCTGCTTGGAAAGAATTCTCAAAATGCCCCAGAATTTGGCTTCTGACAAGGTCCTGAACAATTGCAAACTGTGAGAAAACCGTAACTCCTGTCCAAAGACCAAAAACACAGTGAGAGACACAGAAGCCGGCGGATTCTGACAGTGTTTACTTTATCCGGATATTCCTTAAAATGAGCGCGTAAGCTCAGTGCGAAGACAGAGTGAGATTCTTTTGAAAAGAAAAAGACGATTACATTAGAGTCAATGGGGAGTGAGACAGGTATTGCCGCCGGTCTCGGCCCCCCCGTTTAAATTTTGTGCAGACCCCGCCTGTCAACATCACATTTTATGAGTCCCAACACCTATGTCTACATTTTGACAAAAAATTATTTGTCTCCTTTTTACGGTTTGGCCGTGAGCTCGAGTTAAAAATAAAAATAAAGTTTATTTTTTACTGCTTCTCGCACTCAAGCTAACTGACGCTTCCACTCTAACTTTGAGGTAAAAGAAAAAGTGATTTCCACTCCTCGTTTGACTGCTCATAGTTTGAAAAGTTTACATGTTATGTAAAAACAGTTTGGTGTTTTGGAGAGAGCACAAGTTTTCCTCCGTTTTAAAGTTTGAATCACATTTCTACGTGCAGGTATGAGAGAGCTAGGTGACTCTGAAAAAAGGTGAAATTTTGTGGTTTAAAAAAAACATTCCCATTCATTTTCAATGGAAAATTTTCCCGGTATTTTGGGAATAACTTTGGGGAAAATTGGAATTTGAACATTCCAAATAATAGCACCTCTTTCCCGATCGAGAAGCACGTTTTGGTGTATAAATTGTTTTGGGTTTTCTCAAAGCTGTGGGAGGAGTTACGCACCAAAATTTGGCGGAAGAATTAAAAAAATAAGTATGCCCCGAGGCACTCCTTCTACAGCTTTACTGCTGTAGAGGGAGTGTCTTGGAGCTTAGCACCAGTGGCACTAATTAGTTGAAGTAATAATGGTAAGCAGAAAACGTAAGGAGAAAGAAGGATGGGAAAAGTTAAAAGAAAAGAAAACCAAGTCTCTCAAGACTGATGCATCAAAATGTAAAAATCTCACAAAGCTTTTTGGCTGCAGTTACTGCCAGCAATTTCATTTGGTTGTTATAGCGAGCTCACTTCTGCAGGTAGATAGAAGACCATGGTGCTGAATGAAACTACAAAACCTAAAGCCTCCACTTCTATCACTCTGACATGCTAGTGAGAGGGGAAAGAGGCCAAATAAGGCTCCACATTTAACCAAAGGTTTCAGGAGTGAAAATCTCTCTGTCTTCCATCTGAGTGCTGTTTGTTTCTCTGTTGTTCGTGTGATGGATAAAATCAATAATAGCTGACAACAGAAAGTTCAGGCCCATTTTTTAGTCCCTCTCCTCATCTCACCTCTGAGCTTTGGTCTGGCTGTCACGTTTTGATATATATATTGTCAGGGTTTTCTCAAAGCTGTGGGAGGAGTTACGCACCGAAATTTGGCGGAACAATAAGAATAAGTATTTAGAAGAATAATAGAGTGCCTCGGGGCAGTATTACTGCAGAGAGAGTAGCTTAATCCTGACCTGAGAGTTTCCAGTGTACAGTGTGGACTCTCCAGTCCAACAGAAAGCTGCTTCACTCCTGAATCCTGCAGGTTGTTGTTACTCAGGTCCAGATCTCTCAGACTAGAGGACTGGGAGCTGAGAACTGAGGACAGAGCTGCACAGCTTCTCTTTGAGAGGTTACAGCTACTCAGCCTGAAGAAAGGATTAGTAATGAACACAAAATGTTTAATTTATCCTATTTTAAATTGAACGTATTTATAAATTGTTCAAATATCCAGTGTTTCCTCCACCTACAGAGCTTTATGTGAAGCTTTGACCACTGGCAGCAGCCTCAGAAGAGCCTCCTCTGAAGCAGAGTATTTCTTCAGGTCAAACACGTCCAGATCTTTTTCTGATGACAGTAAGATGAAGATCAGAGCTGACCACTGAGCAGGAGACAGTTTAACTGTGGAGAGACTTCCTGATCTCAGGGACTGTTGGATCTCCTCCACTAGAGAACGATCATTCAGTTCATTCAGACAGTGGAACAGATTGATGCTTCTCTCTGCAGACACATTCTCATTGATCTTCTTCTTGATGTACGCAACTGTTTCCTGATTGGTCTGTGAGCTACTTCCTGTCTGTGTCAGCAGGCCTCGTAGGAGAGTCTGATTGGTCTGCAGTGAAAGACCCAGGAGGAAGCGGAGGAACAAGTCCAGGTGTCCATTGGGACTCTTAAAGGCCTCGTCCACAGCACTCTGGTAGAGATGTTTTAGTTTAGGTTTGTCTTCAAAGACTTTAGGAAACCGGGATGTTGCCAGCAGATTGACTCCAGACTTGATGAATGTCAGATGGACATGAAGAGCAGCCAGAAACTCCTGAACACTCAGATGGACGAAGCAGAACACCTTGTCCTGGTACAGCCCTCTCTCCTCTTTAAAGACTTCTGTGAACACTCCTGAGTACACTGAGGCTGCTCTGATATCGATGCCACACTCTGTCAGGTCTGATTCATAGAAGATCAGGTTGCCTTTCTGCAGCTGCTCAAAAGCCAGTTTTCCCAGAGACTCAATCATCTTCTTGTTCTCTGGACTCCAGTGTGGATCTCTCTCATATTTTCCATCATATTTGACATTCTTCACTTTGGCCTGAACCACCAGGAAGTGGATGTACATCTCAGTCAGGGACTTGGGCAGCTCTCCTCCTTCTCTGCTTTTCAACACATCTTCCAGAACTGTAGCAGTGATCCAGCAGAAGACTGGGATGTGGCACATGATGTGGAGGCTTGGTGATGTCTTGATGTGGGAGATGATGGTGCTGGCCTGCTCCTCATCGCTGAATCTCTTCCTGAAGTACTCCTCCTTCTGTGGGTCAGTGAAGCCTCTGATCTCTGTCACCATGCCGACACACTCAGGAGGGATCTGATTGGCTGCTGCAGGTCGTGTGGTTATCCAGAGGCGAGCAGAGGGAAGCAGTTTCCCCCTGATGAGGTTTGTCAGCAGCACATCCACTGAGGTGGACTCTGTAACATCAGTCAGGATCTCATTTTTGTGGAAGTCCAGAGGAAGTCGACACTCATCCAGACCGTCAAAGATGAACACAACCTGGAACTCTTCAAACCTGCAGATTCCTGCTTCTTTGGTTTCAGTAAAGAAGTGATGAACAAGTTCCACCAAGCTGTACTTTTTCTCTTTCAGCACATTCAGCTCTCTGAAAGTGAATGGAAATGTGAAGTGTATGTCCTGGTTGGCTTTGTCTTCAGCCCAGTCCAGAGTGAACTTCTGTGTTAAGACTGTTTTCCCAATGCCAGCCACTCCCTTTGTCATCACTGTTCTGATTGGTTTACCTCTTCCAGGTGGGGCTTTAAAGATGTCTTCTTGTCTGATTGTTGTTTCTGGTCTGTCTGGTTTCCTGGATGCTGTTTCAATCTGTCTGATCTCATGTTCCATGTTCACCTCTCCAGTTTCATGTGTAAGTATGAAGATCTCGGTGAAGAACTCTTGTACAAGTTTTGAATTTCCTGCTTTTGTGATTTTCTCAAACAAATTTTGAAATTTTTCCTTCAGGTTGGATTTAACTTTATTCTGACACATGGCAAGAATCTCTGAAAGAATGCAAGAGACAACATACATGGGAGAATAATGTCACAGTAAGTTCTAATAGTTTTCTGATAATTGTGCAGATTTCTGATTTATAACAAAATGTTAAGTTAGATTAAAACATGTTTCATACTGTGATGAATCACTTAACAGTTATACAACCATTAACACTACAACATTATCCTGAATTTAAGGCATGGTTTAAGCCTCCTCTCCATTACTCTCACACTGGTTTCTGGCATAGCCTGAGTAATGTGCCTCCCAAATCATTGGAGCACAACCTGTCCCATGTGTCACCTAAGACTAAATTACAGTGTCCAGAAGCTTAAGTCCTTCTGGCCTCCCGGTACCCTTCAGTCTCTTTGGGAATCCTCTGGAAGTAATAGAGGATTCACCAAGTCTGAAAGGACTAACCCCTCAGGTAGGAACCAACAACCTTCTGGCCAGAAGTCAGGACAGCTGCTCCTGCAATGGAGGCTTTGAAAATGTCCAATGCCGTATGTGCCAAATCCCCCCAAATTGTGGGAAAACACAGCAGTGCTCAACATAGGTTGATGAGTAATCCCACACCCATGCCTGTCAGCCTGGGAAAAAAACTGGGACTTCTGAACAGGACCTACCCATGAAACAAGGTTTCATACAACACACAATCATGTGTCTGCAGACTCAGACCCAACCTTTAAATGCAATAATCTGTTACTCCACCAGGACTTACAGGAATGTATGCTTCTAGATCTCCTGCATTCCTTCAGTAGAAGACAGAGACCACAGTTCAGTTTGGGTCAGGTGGAACTGTTGGACAAAAGGACTACACCTGATCCATCTACCACCAACCTGCACTGTGAACTCACTATGCTGACAGCTCACCTGTCTTTCTGGTAGAAATTATGGCTTCTAAGGACTATGTCCAGGTCCCATGGAGGGACTGATAATGTAGTCAACTAGGAAATCAAAGAAAAGATGTCTTCATTCACTGAAAACAAATCTCTGTGATTGCCGCCACCTTTTCTATTTAAGAAGAATCTCTAAACTCTGAAAGTTCATATAAATGGGACATGTAAAACAGAAGGGAGATATGACAAACAGTCAACATATGATAAAGAGTTTTTAATTAATTGCAGGGTCACACTGCCAACCTGGATGAACTATAGAACTGAACCTCTATGGTCACCGTGTTTCATCACTGTCATGTGAGATTTATCAGTTTAATCATGACTTACGTTTAGAGATGGTGTGTGAGCATTGCTTATTCATCTTCCCCAGAACCTTTTTGGTCACCTGCAGAGTGTTTTCACTGTAGGTCTGGACCATCAGATCCACTGTGTCCAACTGGTCAGCCTTCTCCAGTCGACTCTTTGGGATTGTTGGGAGGTCTTCCAGAACCTCAGGCTGCTCCAGGTACCACTTAAATGTTTTAAAGTCATTTTCTCCCAAATTCTGTAAAGTTCTCAAGAGATCCTCTTTAGGGATAGAGTCCACTGTTTTTTCTCCCTGTATGAAAGAAAGAAAACCTTTTAAACCTTAAACAAAAATACAGTTCATCACATCCCATCTCATCACTCTGCTGCTCACTGTTTCCATTAAAAGTTTCCAAATTCATGTTTAACATCTCTGTAGGAATCTGTCTACCTTTATTGACGTTACAGTGACTTGAATTAATCACACAACTTTATCACACAACAAATCAATATGAAGGATGTGCTGAGTTCAACAGAAGCACTTTAGAAAACAGAGAGTCTTCTTAAAAACAATGCAGGACACTTTACAGTAATCCCAACTGTTGACTTCTCATCTGTGAAACACCACAGCTGTTATTTTATACCAGGAAACACTTCAAACTAAGGTCACTAAGGTTGGGCTTTGATAGCAGCTTGTCAAATCAACAGCTCAGTTAGGAGCTGGTTTGGTTATTCATAATAGTTAATAATTATTAAAGATAATTATGAATTAAAGCTGCAAGCAGTGATGAACGGGCCCTCGCACTCCCAAGCATGTCTTTTTGTGGCGCATCATGCACACGTAGATGTCTTCAGACCTGGGCAACAATAAGATACAATATTGATCAACCATGAGACATTTGGTCCAGGTTGGAACATGTCTGTTAAAGTTACAGCAACTTCCTGTTTGATGGTGAATCATCTTAGTTTGTTGTGGTGCCATGGTGAGGGCGCTCGATTGAGGCGAAAGAGTTTGACAGAGACGAGATCCAATCAGAAGGTAGAGACGAGTTAGGAAAAGGCGGGACAACTTGGGAAGTTAATCACTAATCGATTTCACCGTCAGGAGGTGAACCACACACTTGATCTTCCCCGGGAGGACAGTGCAACTGGCACTAGCAGCTATTCTATGGGTGTTTCTCAATTCTCTTCAATTGCATCTACGTTTCCCTCACTTACTAACCCTAACCTCTTTTCCACTCGTGGAGTGAGGAGATGCGATTTTAGAGAAAAAATTTAGAGAGGACCTTTCCTCCAAATCGTCACATGAACCAACGTCTGGTTTCTGATGATGGATCAGCTGATCAGCTGACAGTCGGCTTTGACAGCTGTAGCCACTTTTGCTCAAAAAAGCAACTTTTGATGGAGTTTGTGTCTCCACACATGTTCACTGTGCTGATACTAATAAAGTTACAGATAAACAGATAAACACTGAGCCACAGGATGAGAGGATTAAAGTGATAATGTTCTACATCACAACACTGTCGATGAAGTAATAACAGAACATGATCTGAGGATCTGATTATTTTGGCATTAATAGATTTAATGCAGCAAATTTAATAAAATGATCAAAGATGAACATATTTCATTTCTAAAGACCAGTGCTGTAATCTTATTGGTTTCATGTTCAGAATATGAATTGCTCGATTATAAATCATAATTTTCTTGTCCACTGGAACATTTGACTGTTTTTAATGAATCAAAGCACTTTATTGTCTTGTTCCTGTTTTACTGTCTCTGTTCTGGTGCAGCGCTGCAGTTCACTTGAAAGAATCACAATAAATTCTAGCCTGAATCATGAGAATAAAAGGTTTGTTCCTCTCAGAGCTCAACAAAAACTAAAAACATCAAACAGCTGTGATGTTCTTACCTGTTCATCCATCTGCAGACGTTAACCCTCGGTGTCTCTGTGCTTCTGAACGTCTGCTGTCTCTCTCACCCTCGATACTCAACCATCTGATGACATCACTCTGACAGCAGAGAACAAGTCTGTGGGATAAAATGATCTTCAGTAAAACCATTTAAACTGACTGCATATCAATAATAATGATAATTATTATAGTTTGATCTCTTTAAAACATTCACGGTAACAATTTCTGTTAACCCCAATGTTTGTTATATAAACATGTATTAAACACATTGTAATGTAGTTATAAACTAACTGTTAAATGTTTGTCTTTATGTAAAGCACATCCAGTTGTTCCTGGGTATGAAATGCGGTCTATAAATAAAGCTGCCTTGCCTAATAACTCATATCAGGAAGTCACTTATATAGTATCAAACATAACAGGTTATTACAGCTTAAATATCAGTTTGTCTCGTTAGGTGAGAAAGGTGATTAAATACCTGAGACTCTGTGTTCTGCAGTCCGACGGCTCTCAGTGAATCTTCCTGAACTCTGACCAGCTCACACACACACTTCATACTTTCAGCCACCACCCAACACACCCGTTAACAGAAGTTTTTACTTCATCACATACACACATCATTTCTAGAAAATTTCACTGTCTACAGACCTGTTGCACCATATATGGAGTCATGCCTTCCTGTACAGCTTCCTGTTCTTACATTCAGTTCCTCCTTCTAACAAATACTTCTTAAAATCATCATGTGTACTTTTCTGTTTATTCTTTCCTAACCGATTTTCTCCACCAGACAAACTGCATGAACTTAGTGAGATATTTGACTTAAAACAGAACATTTGGCCTCATTCACTAATATGAGCACAGAAATATTCTCACTTTCCGCCCAAAATAAGATTCATGACGTGCACACCGGCCGATTTTGTTTTCACCAGCATGTGTATGTTAATGAATCAGAATCATTCTAAACTGACAGTCCTGTGTCCATGATCTGCACTCAGTTGAGTTATAAGAGATTACCCCAAAAGGTAAAAAAACTGAAGAATTTCACAACAGCAGAAATTGAAATAATTGTGTCGGAGGTGGAAGCCAGAAAACGTCTCACTTTGCTGAAGTGTGCCCTCTGGAGTGACAATGTTCAAAAGAAAATCATAATAAATTAAAAAAGAAATGTAATAAGCCTGGGCTGCTGTACCTGAGGAGGTCAATGCTGTATCACCTGAGGTTCAGTTGGTGGCACAAGTTTTTAAAAAAAAGAAGAAAAAAGATTTGACTTCAAAGTTGATGTCTAAACACAAATTGCAGACCAGAATAAATATGGAAACAGTAAGAGGACAAGGAGCAGCACATCTGATTCAGCTTCAGTACAAATTTTTGGGTTGGCTGCAAACACACGTACGAAATGATGTCAACAACACATACATAAGTGTAAACCACAAACTGGATGTCCAAACTTGCATTCTGACATTTCAATAGTGTCTAACTATACTGATTTCCCAAACTTCATTAACCTGCTTTTTAAGAGTATAAGTGTATTTCTACCTTAACGTTTATATGCAGCCTCAAAAATAACTTTTCTCTGAACCTTGAGAGAAAACTTCAACACCATCATACCTATTGTTCTCATCTGACAGTCTGTGTTTGAGCCATTTTACTTTATTATGATTTACTTCATTATATTATGATATTATAGTTTCATTAATAACCTTGATGGCTGTAAGAGTACTCATCTAATTATTTAGATATTATTTATGTATATGTGGTTGAAGGTCTCCCCCTGCTGTCCATTAATAAGTATTACATCAGTGGTAGGGAGGTGGGAGTGACAGATCCTATGAATGAATGAGTGATTGGAGACAGGTGGGTTGAACTCATGTTGAGAAGAGGAGATCTGTGATGTCTTGTGATCACACAGCGAGCTCTTTAGTTATTTTGTTAAGAGAAAGCTTAAGTTTATGTTTGGTGATCCTGAACGCAGCATTATGAAAATAAATGGATGTGAAGCAACGTAAAAAACACTCTGGAATAAAATACAGGACAGTTAGAGACATAAAATGAAAAAAATATGACAAGAACTAGACAATACCCAACAAAACAATAAAAACTGTGAGGGCTGGAACTGTGTAGTGGAAAAGCGTCTTAACACTGGCAGGTATACAACTGATGAATGGGGCCCAATGACAATTAAAGTGGTCACTGTGTAATATATCTGATTGAATACAAGTCCGGCTTTAGTCTTCCGTTAGAAAAACTGCATCAATCCAGGAGTTCGGTCAACAATCTTTAATAATGTCCCACAAGAGTAAAAACAGCTGGTACATCGTACTTATCCAATATGAATAATCAGCCAATTATGACAACAACAGAATATATATAATAAGTTATAATGGTCTGAAAAAACAAAGAAATAATGACAATAATTGCACTGCTGCTGTAAACAGCCAACTTCAAAGTAATAATCCAAATGTCCACAAGAGGTCTCTCTACTGCCACCAAAGATCTACAGCACATTGAATACAGGCATCTGTCAGGATCCCTGTGTCTTCCTTTTGTTCCCTCTTTTTCCTCCCCTTTTGTGGGAGTATGTCTTTTGTTTAGTTTTCCTGGTCCCAATTGGAGGTTGGCCTGGAGCTGGGCGGAGTTGGAGTTCTCCTCAGCATCTGCACACCTGCCTTCTATCAGCAATCAAGCTTTTACCACCACTCACAGTATTTAAGGACCGGTCTTGCACTCCATTCCTCGCCAGATCGTCAGTTTACCCATGTGGTATTTTGCCTTGGCACAGAATATATAGAATTAGTTATAATGGTCTGAATAAACAAAGAAATAATGACAATAATTGCACTGCTGCTGTAAACAGTCAACTTCAAAGTAGTGCTCCAAATGACCACTAGAGGTCTCTCTATTGCAACCAAAGATAGACAGCACATTGAATACAGGCATCTGTAATAGTATGAAAACTATGACCAAATAAGTAAGGTTTACACTATTGGCTACTCAAATCAAATAATTTATGACTAATCTGTTCAACATTATATTAAAATAAAGAACATAATGAACTAATGATCAAGCTAATAACAGAGCATTACACCTACTACAAATAATATCAGCAACTTGTAATGATGCATAACTTAACACCTACAGTTGCATTTACGCCATAGACTGTATATAAGAAATGGACGTAACATCCGTGACGTCACCCATTGGTTTGTGAACTGCTGCTCAGAGGCCAATAGTATCGGATCTGAGCAGCGCCATCTTGAACATTTCAGGTGCATGCTGGGAAAAATAAAAACAGGGATTCTACTTATATGGGCATCAGGAGGAGCATAAGGCGCCCTCCTGAACCTGTGAACCAATCAACCTGTCAATCACCACGTAGCCACGCCCTAATGCATACCCTGCTTTATCGTCACATATAAAATCAGGGAGGCCAAAATGTCCCAAATGAACATCATACTGCATTGAAGAAGGCTTTAAACTAGCGATTGAGACCATAAACACATTTTTAAAACGTTTACTGAGGTTAGAAATCAAGTGAGAAGTTGGTGAATTCTCCATTGACTTGTATAGAGACGGAAGTCCTTTTGACACCAAAACGGTCGCCCCCTGGTGGCCTTTTGATAGAATGCAGTTTTAAGTTACTTCTGCGTTGGCGTCATTGCAGAGGACCGGAGCTCCCCGCCTGATTTACACACAACTTGGGAAGGTTTCTGACGAGCCGTTTAGCGTCCACTCACTCCGCCATTATTATGAACTCTGGCTGAGCTGAGTAGCAGTCTGTGGGTCTGTCTGATTAACACACCTAGGCTGCCCGACAGTGAGATTGAGCAGGGACATTTGCACAGTCACCTTGTTTGTTTGTTATTGCTTTGAGTCTCTATGTGATGTGTTCAGATCAGAGCTGAAGCCACTGACAGTCTGTTTTTACAGCTGAGCACAATTTATTCTTTATTCATTTTATACTGACTGAGTTGTATTTTAGTGTCAGTTGGGTTAATAGTTGACGTCGGTGGTAACAGCTCGTCTTTTTCCCAGTTTTGGGTTGAATGGAGAGAAAAAACCATATACATGTAAAAAACAAGGGATGAATAATATGAATGAATATTTTTATTGAAGTATAAAACAACCAAAGCTGCCCAGCAAACATGGACTTACAAGATAATATTTACATCACCTGCAGAGGCAAGAAAAACTAAAGGAAAGCAGCCCATACATGTTATTATATACATACATGTCAGACACTTGACATCACATAGAAACATACGTTGATGTTAATGATTGAACACAAACTGAGCTGATGTCAAACAGACTGGGATGTCTGGTGGACATTTTCAGGAAAAACTTCACTTTAAGATCCTGATAAAATGGAATAACTAACAGCCACTAACAGCTGCTAGATGCTGCTCCAAGAAAACTTTACTGAAGTGAATATCAGAGTCAACACAGTTTTTACACATCAATTCAGTCCAGAGGAAATCATTTCACTACTTCTAATAGAAACTATATTCTGACATTAAAGCACAGTCAGTGATCCAAATGAAACCAGAGTGAAACCTCGTCCACCATCAACATTTAAACACAGGAAGCTGCTGTCACTTCCTGTTTCTATTGTTCACTGCTGAACAGAGTGAACAGTGATTTCAGCAGCTGTCTTCACTCAGCAGTGTGACTGTTTGTCTCCACAGGAGGAGACTCTCACTCAGACAGAGGACACAGAGACACTGAGGAACCAGACCCAAACCCAAACCCAGGATACAGAGGTTCAGTGAATGTGGTGTTGAAGGTGTGGAGGTGGATCAGTGTGTCAGAGGAGACTCTGTAGAAGGACAGAATGCCAGCATGACAGTCCAAATACACTGCTACTCTCTTAGACACAGAGGAGGAGGGGATGGGTGTTTTAGTCTTATTGTGACGGACAGAGTAACCAACATCATAAGAGCAACTCAGACACCAGGACTTATCGTTCCATCCAAACAAACAGTCACCACTCTTTCCTTTCCTGCTGATTCCTCTGTAACTCACTGATATATAAACTCTTCCTCTCCACTCGACCTCCCAGTAACAGCGACCAGTCAGACCATTAATGCACAGCAGCTGAACCCAGTGGTCAAATCTGTCTGGGTGACAATGATCTGACTGCTTGTCCTCCACATATGTCACCTTCTTGTTGTTATCAGACAGTTTGAGGTATCTGTGTGCTGTGTCTGTGTCCAGTGTGAGTTCACAGAAATCTGATGAAGAGAAGAAGAAACAACAAAGCAGCAGTTTATCATCTGACACACCTGATGGATTTATTCTCTGTTTAACTTCTGATCTGTTGTTCATTTCTATAAAGTTTCATGATGACACATTTTGTCAGTAATGTTTTAATGAATAAATACCACAAAGACCAACTTTGTATTTCACTAGCAAGGACCACACCCACAACATGATGCGCTTGAAAGATTTATTAAGAAATTGATTGATGAGCATAGTTCTTCTGTTGTCGACTGCGTTTTGGAGAGGCTCGTAGGAAGTCTGGGCAGCGAGGACCCTCAAAAACCTCAACTAAAGACTGAGCAGATCTTACGAATGGTGCGACAATGATACGTGGAGAAAGTGCTGGTATAGCCGGGAATGATTAGGGGCTTGTCTGAAATTGGAGATTAACAGAAGCTCTAAGAGGCATTGATAATGAAATAGTCATAGTGACGAGATAGAAAGACAGGTAGGTTATGTTAAACTTGGTGTGAAATCAATGGATGGTTGATCTCATGAAGGTGGAGATATTTCGACAACGTTGCAAGCAAGAACTACTTGATCTCAGCTGGCCATTTCACGGAGAACGATCAACCACCATGGAAACCCCCAAAACTGGCTTGCATGGTTCCGGTTGCTGAAGTTGCAGGAGTGGCGCTTGGGGCCAATGACATCTCAGTGCCACTGCCCGGAAGAAATAAGCTGCAGGGATCAGTGGAGCTGCGTATATGGGTGATCCTGATACCTCGGTGAGGAGACAACGGGGGCGCTGGTATCCCAGTGCCGAATGTCCTGGCTGAAGCAGAGTGCTGGCAGCCCTCAGTGCCAGGAGCCTCGACTAGAGCAGGCTGCTGTGGCAACTGGAGCTAGATGTCCCCGATAAAGCTGCCTGCTGTCGAATGAAGCGAGGAGCCAAGTTTAGATTGCGGCCGATGTTTTTGGTCTAAGTGAAGTTCTGTGGTTGGAGCTTATAATGCAGATGATTTAGAAGCGATTAGTTGTATGTGTTAAGTTGTGTGAGTAATGTGCAACCTTGTGTTTCTACCATGGACAATATGGAAACGATTTCAGGTTAGTTGTAATTGTGATAAGTTGTGTTAGTAACGTGCAACGCGATGCATGTCAAATGATGGTGATATGATGATTGATCAAATGTACTAGCAACGTGCAACCCAGTGTTTGTTATGTGCATGTAAGTAGCTGCATGAGGAGCTTGCAGCTGGTGAATGGAAAAAGACATTGCCGAAGTGACTTTAAATTGATTATGAAACTTTTTTTTTTGTTCTATAAAGTAGTGGAGGTGAATAACGTATGATGCAGAACTGATGTCTCGCGCTGTTGGTTTAAATACTGAGAAGTCTGAGTAGAATGAGGAATTATTGCCATACAATACTACCTGGCCACCACCAGGGGGGGCTGTGGCCGTTGGGCTACGGGGCTCTGTGACGTCACGCCAATACGGGCAGTGATTGGCTTTGGCGAAGAACCGGAAACTAGGTGGCTATTGTTGAGTTGCTGAGTAAACAATGACGCTTTAGTTAAATGTAGCTGAAATCAGGGTCCATTTGTGGATGTAAAGGCAGCCGGACGGAGAGCCGTGAGTTCAGGGTGGTGGAGAGTTACCCGGACTGTGGAGGCAGCTGAGGAGGGAGAGTTGAAGCTACTGCTCCCGCGGCTATGCCTGTTGCTTCCCTGGAAGCAGGACAGGAAGCCTGAGATCTACTGGGAGTGTCACGTCAAGGCAGCGTGAGTTGAACAGCCCACGAGGCCGGTAAGTGCACCGCTGAGCACAGCGGCTCCGCCGGTACGCTTGGCTGAGGTCTGCTGCTGGTTGACGAGAGGAGAACCGGTTTCAAACAAATCTTCAGTCAAGTCGGACGGGTTGATCTGCAGTTCGTGATCCGTGGTGAGTCGTTGTTGGAATAGGAGAGCGGAAGGGGAGGAGAAATCAAGGTGGTATTTATAAGAATGGCCGGAGGTGGCGTGGTCCTGCTTCTGAAAATACACTTAATAAGCTCCTCTTAAAGAGAAACTGACTGTGTGCTGTTTAGTTGTCATGAATCAAATTAAATCCACACTTACGCTTCTTCAGATCTTCTTTTAACCTGTGCTCTCCACCATGGTCCACCCTGGAGGAAGAAACACAGTCAGAATGATTTTCTATCCAACATGAGTCCTAACTGCTGTTCAACATGAAGCAGTGTTCCTCAGTTTGTCAGAGTGACACAGAAACAGGCTGAAACTACTAGTTTTTTAAAGAGCTTTCACTCGCATCATATGATCTTCAAACTGTTATGTCCATACCTGAGAGTGTCCACCTGTCTGTCCATATGTAACCTTCTGTTTCCATGTATATGCTGTGACCAGCAGAGTCCATTAAAGCAGTATCTAGGATGTCTCTGATATTAAACTGAGCTACTATTCAAAATATCAGGTTTCAGAAAATATGAAATTATATTCTATTTTCCATTTTTCCATTTTGATAACATGAGAGCAGTGTGCTGTATTCTTCAGATTTGATTTGTGTGACATAATGTGTTTTAAATGTGTTGAGGTTTGAGCTGCAATAGGCTGCTGCTCCTGAGAACATATGAAGGTTTAGATGATGGATGCTGAGATATGTGAATGTGTCACATGATTTGAAGAACTGTGCTTAGTTTAAATGTTTTAAAGTCTCTCAAACCAGGATCCAACTGTTTGTGGGTTTTAACTCTGGGTTTGATATTTGTACTGAGATCTGCAAATGTGACACTAATTAATAAAAAAGAGTCAATAGTAAAGAATCAATGAAGTGATCACAACAAAGACATCACACCTCTTCTCAAGAGAAATGGAGCAAAACAGATAAAAAAAATGTATATTCTGACCTCTGATCATACATAAACCCGTCACTCATCATGGACACACAGCTGGGCCCAGGTCCAGGTCCAGCAGAGTCTGGTCTGTGCTGCTTCTTTGTCCTTCAACACAACACACACAGAGCTTTGAGTGTGAATAATGATGGTGGAGTGATGTGAGTGATCGACAGTTAGAGATCCTCATCCAGGGGCGGACTGACAATCTGGTTGTTCTGGAAAAGTCCATTTTGAGAATAAATTCTCAAAATGCCCCAGAATTTGGCTTCTGACAAGGTCCCAAACAATTGAACATTCCAAATAATAGCACCTCTTTCCCGATCGAGAAGCACGTTTTGATGTATATATTGTTTTGGGTTTTCTCAAAGCTGTGGGAGGAGTTACGCGCCGAAATTTGGCGGAAGAATTTAAAAAAATAAGTATGCCCCGAGGCACTCCTTCTACAGCTTTAATGCTGTAGAGGGAGTGTCTTGGAGCTTAGCACCCGTGGCACTAATTAGTTGCAGTAATAATGGTAAGCAAACAAACGTAAGGAGAAAGAAGGATGGGAAAAGTTAAAAGAAAAGAAAACCAAGTCTCTCAAGACTGATGCATCAAAATGTAAAAAGCTCACAAAGCTTTTTGGCTGCAGTTACTGCCAGCAGCAGCAGCAGCAGCGGTAATGTAGTCCTAGACGTTGGCCAAAGCCCTGAATCATCCAGCAAACGTGTTGAGGAGCAGATGGAAGTTGAATCGCAAGTGACCATATTTAATCTGGTTGTTATAGCGAGCTCACTTCTGCAGGTAGATAGAAGACCATGGTGCTGAATGAAACTACAAAACCTAAAGCCTCCACTTCTATCACTCTGACATGCTAGTGAGAGGGGAAAGAGGCCAAATAAGGCTCCACATTTAACCAAAGGTTTCAGGAGTGAAAATCTCTCTGTCTTCCATCTGAGTGCTGTTTGTTTGTGTTATTCGTGTGATGGATAAAATCAATAATAGCTGACAACAGAAAGTTCAGGCCCATTTTTTATTCCCTCTCCTCATCTCACCTCTGAGCTTTGGTCTGGCTGTCATGTTCCCCACACAGAGAGCTTTAAAAAAAAAAAAAAAAAACGACACAAACATTTTATACTTTCAGTCTCCACCCAACACAGCAGCCACAAGAGTTCAATCCATCACGTACACATTGATGTAAAGTCACATTTCACTGTCTGCAGACACGTTTCACCCCCACATACAGAGTCATGTGTCTCTGTTCAGCTTCCTGTTCTCACACTCAGTTCCTCCTTCTAACAACCACTTATTAAAATCATCATGTGTATTCTGAACTTTTCTGTTTCTTCTATGTTTTATATTATAAAACATACATAAGGTGAAGAGTGCACAACCAGTTAGTCTCATCTGCTCTGAGACTGGAGATTATGAAGCATCACTGCAGATAAAGAACAAATCTGTGGCTCAGAAAACAGGAAGAGCCCAATATGATCCATCCACTTTATTTTATTTTTAATGCAGACTTATTTTACTCTAAATGAGAAAGGATCATGTATTTACTATCAGAGTATCAGCCTGTTATTTCTATCATGTGTGTTGATCAGCAGCTGGAGGACATTATTATTCCTTTACTGTTTTATTTATTATTATATTTGTGTCTGATTATATTGTATTTTAATAACTGTACAGCACTTTGGTTCAACTGAGGTTGTTTTTAAATGTGCTTTATAAATAAAGTTTGACTTGACTTGACTTGACTTGACTTGACAAACAATCCGCTGTTCTGAACAGACACGTTTTAAGAGAACTGCAGTGATGGAAAACAAAGGGACAAAAAAATGTGAACACCTCAGTTTTTGGAGGCTGTGACTCCTGAACTGAGACACACTGGCTGGCTGAACTCTGAGCATCTCTAAACCACCTGACCTGTTGATGAAGTCACAAACAGCCTGCTGCTCTAGACTAGATGAGTTACACTGCTGAGAGACTAACTGTGTGGATCAGGACAGGAAGTCATTATCAAAGAATGGAGATTTCATATTTAAATTATATTCATAAAAACATTACAGAGCTTAAAATGAAAGCAGGTTGCAGACTACTCGTCATAAATCCTGTTAAACCTGCAGGCTGCTGTTCTCAATACTCACAAAGAGCATCTTCACAGTCTAATAAGAGCAGCAAAATACAAACAGCCTCAAACTAACTCCAGTCCCACCACTTTATTTCACTCACTGGTTCTACTGGGAGCTTTTCTCACCACTAGCTGATGTAGTTTTAATGTTATTCAGGAATAATCAGTATTATCTGACATCAAGGAGCATTTTAATGCACAGCTCAGACATTACAATGTTAGTGGAGCAGCTGAAAATAGTAAATGATCATTGATATAGTCTGAATAAATATGCTCAGCTGTATGATGAGAAGTTCATCAGACGCCTGTTTGTTGGTTTGGTTTCTACTTTTGTTTCTGCGTCATACAAATATTTAAAAAACACATTTAAAAGAGAAACTGAAGTTAAAATAACTTAAAGTAACGTTACCTGTCTGTCTCATCTCCTACTTCACTGAGTCCAGCTGTTAAAATGTACATATTGATAGATTTGAGAAACAGCTCACACAAACATTTCAAACTTTCAGTTTCACATGGAGGAACCTGCCAAGACTCTCTGTGAGGACATGAAACAATCTGACAGATTTCACTGGAAACTCATGTTCATCTGTCCACAAACTAATGTCACTGTTGTCTGTCTGATGGAAACAGAACCCCAAAGAACTGAACACACACTGAAGAAATGTCTTTCACAGTTTTCATATCAACAGTTCACACTATGTTATTAAAATAAGGCTGTAACTTTTTATACAACTAGGATACAAACATTTTTGCAGGATATGTTAAATGCTGACATGATTGTAAATCTCTCTTTGTTGTTGTGGGCAATGATTTGGTTGCAGTACTGCTCGTCCTGCTGGAGGTCTACTCTGGTGTCCCCAAAAGTTATAAAGATCACCGTAGTTAACAGATCCAGTATAAGGATGACTGGTCCGGTGAAAACAGCAACTGCAGCTGCTTAGTTTTTTACAGTCGGTCTTTGAAAAACCTTTCAACAGGTTTCCTCTTTTCTGTTCGTTCTAATCATACAGTCGGTCTTCTCTTTTAATTATAAATGGTCTCTTTGCAAAAGCACTGAAAAAGCCAAAGCGTCTCCCCTACAAGATTTAACAGAGTATATGTCATTTCCTGTATTCTGGGTTTACATCTTAAAACTGATCTGGAGGGAATCTTTAAAGCCACAGACCAAAGCACCAACAACCTGAACCTCCTTTGGTCCCTTTGGAGCCAGTTAAGACTCTTTTCTGTCCTGCAGTCTGGAAACAGCTCACACAAACATTTCATACTTTCAGTCTCCACCCAACACAGCAGCTACCACAAGTCACATGTTTCACTGTCTACAGACGCGTTTCACCCCCATATATGGAGTCATGACTTCCTGTTCACTTCCTCATTCCAACAGTCACTTCTGATGAGAAGTTTATTTGCTGCGTTTTGTAACTGCGTCACACATTTAAAAGAGAAACTGAAGTTAAAATAACTTTATAGAAGTAACATTTTCTTTATAATTGAATCAATCTGTCAAAAAAAATCGTGTTTCAAACATTTTAAAGTATAAAATTCAGATTATTGGTTTGAAGACTTTTTAAGAATACAGTTAAGAAATGATCATAAGTCATCAGTATAACTTCCATCTGTACTGTTATCAGATCATTTTAACAGCTGCTGACACAAACATGATGAAACTGTTGGTTACGTTACCTTTAGATGCTGAAAACCATCTGAATCAAGCTGATGAGTGAATCTGCAGCTTCAAGCAGGAAACCAAACAAAAGAGGAACCAACATGAGACTGACAGCGGGAGGGGTTTGTTTTTTAAACCTTTATTTAACCAGGAAGTCTATTTTTTGTGACCAAATGCTTATTGACAATTGAATGAGCAGATTACAAAATTACAAAATTGAGCAAATATCAAAAGAATAAAAACACTTGCTTATAAATCTTGAATCTCAGTAGTATGAATACATATCTCAAACTAAAATAAAAGTATCCAAAATAAAAACAAAGAAACCTTCCTGCCCAACATATAACACACAAAAACCATGTAACATATAACCAGCGGCGAGTACAGATAGACACTAGGTGGACCAAGCAAGTGCCCTTTTGAAAGTTCGTTTTTATCATCATTTATAAATGCTCGACGATTAAAAGCGTGTGATGATAATGCCCCAATATGCACCCCCCCTCCTCCGCACACACCTCTCTTCCTTTGTCAACGTGAACGTGCAGAGCGGACACAAACAGAGGCGCGTTGCAGCAGCAGTGTACAGCTGTAGCCCTCACACACCTCCTCCTCTGCCCCACCAGCCAGGTAACACATAAATGAATCGAGTCGAGTGTATTGTTAAGCCTCAGTTACTGTCTCCTAACTTCTCTAACAAGGACATTAATGCAACACAAGAAAAGCTTTTAGAAAAACAAACAGTTTGAGTTGATTTCATGTCAAATGTGTCAGAACATAATCACATCAGTCTGTACAGAACAGTCAGTGTTGTGTTGAAAGCTAATCAAACTGTTTATTGATCTGATTGGTTTGCTAGCTAGTGATACTGTTGCTAATGTAATTATAGCAGATTTTTACTGTTTTATGATCAATAAATGAACTGACTGCAAAGCATTTAAACAACATAGTTCACTGTTACTGAGCAACACTCAACACAACTAACTGTCTTATTTTATCATTTTAATTCACTAACATGTAAAAATCAATGTATTGTACTTTAACCCTTTAACTCCCAGTAACAGCTGTGTGCTGGTCTGTATATTCGGGGGAAGGTTTCTATTTGAAATGACTGTAAAGTCACGACAGTAATGACCAATCACATGAGTCTGATCTACTGATGCACACAGTTCATCTTCATATTCATGTATGTAGGTTTGATTATCAGCAGTAAGTAATAATCACTGAAGATCAGAAATCAATACAATTATGAGTTTGAATGAATAATAATTGGGCAGCACCCTGAGGCCAGGGACCAATAAGCAAACAGTGTAAACAGTCAGATGTCACCATCTGAGATATTAACATTAAAACATGAACAGTGAAGGTTTGAAGCACTGAAACCAAGATGGCGGACGTGACCACGAGATATGAACGGAGATGATGGTTAATGGCGTCTGTCGGCTGAACGCGTGACTCTAACAAGAGGTTAGTAAAAGAGGATGAAAGAGCCAAAGAAGAAAAGATGTGAGTGAGGAGAAAGTTAGTTTTACTTCCACAGAGACGTGATGTGTGAACGTCCTTATTAGAAGCTCACGCTCTGATTTTAATGAATAAAATACAAACTCAGTCTCACACATGATGGAGAGCGAACACTCATCAGTTTATCATGATAAACACAACTACAACACAGCAGCAACACTTTCAGTGTTTCTTCAGTTTAGTGAAGGGATCATTGCATGTGTAGAACATCGTCTCAATCAGAAATATAAAGAGCAGAAACTTCCCAGACTCACTGAACCATTTATAGAAACATCACATGACTTTATTTCACATGGAAACATTTTAAAACTTTGACATGTGAAATAAAGATGTTTTATTTCAGCTTTTCTTATTTCTTCTGTAGTTTAGTTCATTCCATCAATGCATCAACCAATGATCATAAGTCATCAGTATAACTTCCATCTGTACTGTTATCAGATCATTTTAACAGCTGCTGACACAAACATGATGAAACTGTTGGTTACGTTACCTTTAGATGCTGAAAATCATCTGAATCAAGCTGATGAGTGAAGGTGAAATGAATCAGCAGCTTCAAGCAGGAAACCAACCAGAAGAAGAACAAACATGGAACTGACAGCAGGAGCTTTTTAAGGTCTCAACTCTCTGTATTCATCTGTAACCTGAAGTCTTCTTTAAGGGAATCTGATCACAGAACAGCAGCTCTGAACTCTGGAACGAAAAACCCGGAACAAAAGTCAAACATTAACAGACATTATACATCTTTATCAGCTGGATCATAAAGTCTGATTGTTTGCCAAAGTTCGGTCTCAGTAATATGTGCAAAACAGGACAAATAAATAGCTCTTTGTGTCTTCATCATCATGATTCATTATTATAACCGAGAAGTTTTTTCTTTTTTTCAAAGGAGGTATTGTGTATCATTGGTGTAAAAATTCATTTTTACTTTACAGGAGGTTATTAAGGTCTCAACTCTCTGTATTCATCTTTAACCTGAAGTCTTCTTTAAGGGAATCTGATCTCAGAACAGCAGCTCTGAACTCTGGAACCAAGAATCTGGAACAAAAGTCAAACATTAACAGATATTAATCTTTATCAGCTGGATCATAACGTTTGGTCTCTGTGATATGTGCAAAACATGATGAATAAATAGTTCTTTGTGTCTTCATTATTATAATTCATTATTATATCATGTGTCCTCATACACACTGCAGACAAACATTAAACTCTATTTAAGCAGGAAAAGCTCATTGAAATGAAAAAGCTCTTTTTCAGAGAGTCCTGGTTCAGAGTGGCAGCAACACAGATGATTACAGACAAACAACATAAAACACATAACACATAAATATACAGTATGTCTCATAAATACATCACAATAATAGAGTGAAAACACTGCAGTACAGTCATATCAAATATTACATCCTGAAGAAAAGTACACTCTCCTAAAGCTGCAATGAGTAGTTGATTATTTGATGAGTTGCAACTATTCTGATCATCAATTAATCTTTAAGATTCACTTTTGTAAAAAAAGAAAAAGGTAAAAGTCAAAATTCTCTGATTCAGCTTCTTAAATGTGAATATTTTCTGGTTTCTTTAGTCTCTGTGACAGTAAACTGAATATTTTTGGGTTGGCTAAAAACAGTTGAGGATGTCAGCTGTGTTAGAGACATTTGACTTTATTATGATTCACTTTATTATATTATGATATTATAGTTTGATTAATAACCTTGATGGCTGTAAGAGTACTCATCTAATTATTTAGATATTATTTATGGATATATGTGGTTGAAGGTCTCCCCCTGCTGTCCATTAATAAGTATTACATCAGCGGTAGGGAGGTGGGAGTGACAGATCCTATGAATGAATGAGTGATTGGAGACAGGTGGGTTGAACTCATGATGAGAAGAGGAGACCTGTGATGTCTTGTGATCACACAGCGAGAAAGTTTAACTTTATGTTTTTGTTTTCATGTTTACTGAACGCAGCATTATGAATATAAATGGATGTGAACTCGTCTTTTTCCCAGTTTTGGGTTGAATGGAGAGTTTTTATCATCAGTGTTTGACAGTATTTTGCAGGTTAAATCTCAAGTTAATTATCTGAGTTGATTATTGGAGGTGGATGAAGAGTGTTTGATAGGTTAAGTTTACCCTTCAGACAGTATTTCAGCTGTGAGTATTACAGGAAGCTGTTATCACTGATATCACACCTCTGTTTAAGGTTCATATCAGTGACCCGTCTGTATAAAATCTGTTTGTTTCCATAATTATTATTGGTTTATGTTTAATTTGAACATCTGGATTGTTATTAAATGTATTCAGTCATTTAGGTGAGTTTCCACCAAGCTGTCAGAGTCACTGCTATAAATGAGTTTTTGAAGCATCTCTGGGTTTAACTGGCTGTAAGAAATGATAGATCTGATATTAACAGTTCTTACATTCATATTGTTTAAATCCAGCTGTGGGTCTTTTAATTTCTTGTTAATTTGAAGCCACTTTGTTGTTGAAGTTAGTTTGTGAGGTGGTTTCATTGGTGAGGAAACAATAGTGAGAGAAACAAATAATATAATATAATATAATATAATATAATATAATATAATATAATATAATATAATATAATATAATATAATATAATATAATATAATATAATATAATATAATAAAACACTGAGGAGAGAAATAAGACGAGTCGACAGTTTTAAAGTCTCTTCAGTTTTATTAACATTTTATAAAACACAAAATGAAAACATGAAACTCACGTGTGCAAAGTCACATTCTGAGTGAAAATGTGCAAAAATAAAATCTTTAGTTTTACAAAAGGATCAGTAAGGAACAATCATCATCAACACTGGAGCATCATGGGAAAATAACCTGCGTGCTGCCATGACAACGACGAAAACATGCAAACTGGATTCAATTGAAAGATTTTGATGGTTCAGGACTGAAGTTCAGCTGCTCGCTAAATGAAAACACAAATCTCTGTTTCTCTGTTTTCTGAAAGGACTGAATATGTTTTGGATTGTTGGGCGGACAAACGGACGCCTGAAGATGTCAGCTCGATTATTTATTGTTAAGATCTGAAAATGTTCAAGTTGATCTACTAATGTGTTCACTGAGATAATACCATAGACTGTATTTATAATGGACGTAACATCCGTGACGTCACCCATTGGTTTGTGGACTGCTGCTCGGAGGCCAATAGTATCGGATCTGAGCAGCACCATCTTGAAAATTTCAGGTGCATGCTGGGAAAAATAAAAACAGGGATTCTACTTATATGGGCATCAGGAGGAGCATGAGGCGCCCTCCTGAACCTGTGAACCAATCAACCTGTCAATCACCACGTAGCCACGCCCTAATGCATACCCTGCTTTATCGTCACATATAAAATCAGGGAGGCCAAAATGTCCCAAATGAACATCATACTGCATTGAAGAAGGCTTTAAACTAGCGATTGAGACCATAAACACATTTTGAAAACGTTTACTGAGGTTAGAAATCAAGTGAGAAGTTGGTGAATTCTCCATTGACTTGTATAGAGACGGAAGTCCTTTTGACACCAAAACGGTCGCCCCCTGGTGGCCTTTTGATAGAATGCAGTTTTAAGTTACTTCCACGTTGGCCTCATTGCAGAGGACCAGAACTCCCCACCTGGATAATACACACTGTCCATTTAGTACTTTACTGTAATGAATGTAATATTAGCAGTTTTTACCTCAGTGTGTACAATACAGTAAAGAGAAAAAATAAATATGTTAATTTATTACACACATTGTGATTGATCAGAGCTGAAGGTAATGTTGTTGACAGTAACTGTGTCTATAAATAATAGGATTGAAGGGCAGGTATTAACCTGCTGTTACTATGGAGACGAGGAGACGGAGACACAATGACAGAATACACACACAACCGGTTTTTCACACCTGTGTTAATATTGTTTTAGTGTAATATTTGTGGTTTTACTAACAGCATTGACTTTACTAATACTCTCCCATGCAGAGTTGTTTCTGCTGTAACTCAATATGTTTGTTAACCTCTAATTCCATCAGATCACATTTCTGCTCATTTAAATACTGCTGTCTGCTCCTGTTGTTATTACTGCACTTATTCTTAGAATCAGACTCTGTTTACTGGTTGTACTGATTTATAATTGCAAGTTGTTCTTAACATAATTTCGAGGTTTTTACAACAGAAAACAGATTTAAACCGAGTTTAATTTACTGAATTTACAAACTGAAATGTTTTTTTTAAATTAATAACTTTATGAAAATGAAATGTTACAATAACAATAAAGCAGGAGGTCAAAGGTCAAAACAGGAAGCAGCAGAAATGTTTACCTGGATAGGAGATCTGACAGGAAGTGTCAAAATAAGATGCAGGCAGTGAGCGTGTAGCTGAATGTGACATCATCAGCTGTGTTCAGGTGTGTTCAGGTGTTCAGGTGTGTCCAGGTGTTCAGGGTTTCAGCAGAGTGACATGCGTTTGCGGTGCTGCTCCACCAGTGGCACCAGGCAGCGCGGCGAGTCGGCCTGCAGCAGGAACGGATGCTGCAGCAGGTCAGCGGCGCTGCATCGCTGCTGGGTGTCACGAGTCAGCATGCAGCCCAGGAAGTCCTTCAGGACCGGAGACACCTGACACCAGAGAGGATGAACAGTAGTATAAGTCCACTTAAATACACTGTAGGTGATAAAATATGTAATATGTATCATTCTTTTGTGGTTACACCATTTGACATTTTCAGGAGCATTCAGTCTTACTTTTGGTAAAAAGAATGGTGCAAATGTCATTTCAAATGATATAAAACCAACAAAAATACTAAATGTACATTTTAACAAACCTGATGCTGCTTTTAAATCTAGTTTAACTGATTTATGAATTCATCATCTTACCAACACTTATTACTACTGAGCCTTATTCCTTCTGTTTATACTTGTTTTTAAGATCTGTTTAAGGTCTTTTTCTGCATTCATCCATTTATAAAACAATTATTAAAACAATAAAACCTTGATTCCACATTGATCCAGTTTTCTCTTATTGATCTTTTTTTAATATATTGATTATATTGAACTGGGCGTAACTCGGACGTCCATGATGTCTTGCTGCTACGGACCTCCATGATGTCTTGCTGCTACAGAGCCTCTGAGTTCAGTCTGAATTTATCTCCCATAAAACCAACAAAAATACTAAATGTACATTTTAACAAACCTGATGCTGCTTTTAAATCTAGTTTAACTGATTTATGAATGTTTGCCTTTATAAAGCACTTTAGTGTAAAGTCTGTTTGCTTTTTATAAAGCAAACTATTTTATAAAGCAAACTGACTATTAAAAAGATGCCTTCAAAATGCACATATGTGCATTTTGAAGGCATCTTTTTAATAGTCAGTATGAACAGAAGGAACCACTTCACTGCTCATATATTTCTTGCCAGCCCTTATTACTGACCCTTATAACTACATATATATCTCTTTATATCCATATTTAGCTGTGAACACTCTACATCAGCGTCTTCACATCGATAGAAAGACAAACCCTGTGGTTCTTCACACTCGGTGCCGGATCGTCTCTCAGCTTCTTCATGGCGGTGATCGGCGTGTCACTGAAATACGGCGGCTCTCCGTCAACCATCTCCACCACCATGATGCCCAGAGACCAGACGTCCACCTGCAGGAGACAGGAAGCAGTCAGAGCTCACTGCAGCCGTCACACCTGAGCAGCCGTCAGGATGTGGAGCTGTGTTGTGTGTGTCCGTGTTACCTCGGTGCCGTACGCCGTTTTGGAGATGACCTCGGGAGCCATCCAGTACGGCGTTCCCACCAGAGACTTCCGCTTCGGGACTTCTTTACTGATCTGAGCGCAGAAACCAAAGTCTGACAGTTTGATCTGCAGCAGGAGAGAAGAAGAGTCCTGTATTTAGAGATACAGCTGACTATTATTTTCATTACTGATTAATTGATTAGTTGTTTGATCGTTTAATTGTCAGAAAATGGTGAAAAATAGAGTCAAAGATTCAGTTTACTGTCACAAAGACCTTACCTAATTTGTATTTATACAGATTTTACATTCCTGTTTATGTTGTTTGTGTATGTTATGTGTGATGTCTTTGTGTATTAAGCTGGTGGACCCTAAATTTCCCCTAGGGGATCAACAAAGTTTACATCCATCCATCCAAGACTAAAAAACAGAACATATTCACATTAAGAAGCTGAAGCAGAGAATAAGATGAAGGATTAATAGAAATAAAATTGTCACTAATTTAACAGCTGGTAACTAATCAATGGATTGAATGTTGCAGCTTCTGGTGTTTTTCAATAAAATAATCACAGTTCTAAGGAAACTAAATATGAACTTTGTGTTATTTAGAGATACAGCTGACTATTATTTTCATTACTGATTAATCGATTAGTTCAGGGAGAGCCATGTGTATGCAGGTTTTCCTTCCAACCAAACACTTCAACAGGTGATTTCACTGATTAACACAGCTTCAGCCACAGAGGTGTTAATCAGTGAAATCACCTGTTGAAGTGTTTGGTTCGAAGGAAAACCTGCATACACATGGCTCTCCATGGCACATAGTTCGCCACCCCTGGATTAGTTGAACGTAAACAGAGGAGTAGGAGTGCTACCTGGAACTATTGATTAATTGTAAAGATGGTGCTCTTTGGCTAAAGGCTGAAACAACATTGAAAATAGCTACACACCAAGGCATTCATCTTGGAAAACATAAAATACCTTTATTTTAATTGCAGTACATGTTAAAAAACTGTACTTCTATGTGTTTCTGCTAAGGAGCCTTCGTCAGGAACATGTGAAATCTACCAGGTGTGGACAATCATCAAGTATTTGTTTGATTGATTAAATGTCAGAAAATGGTGAAAAATATAAATCAGTCAAAGATTCAGTTTACTGTCACAAAGACTAAAAAACAAAGTATTCACATTAAGACGCTGAAGCAGAGAATATGGTGAAGGATTAATAGAAATAAAATAGTCACTAAGTTCTGAGGAAGCTAAATATGAACTGTAGAGCTTCAGTAAATACTCTGATACTGCAGGATACTGTGTGTGTGTGTGTGTGTGTGTGTGTGTGTGTGTGTGTGTGTGTGTGTGTGTGTGTGTGTGTGTGTGTGTGTGTGTGTGTGTGTGTGTGTGTGTGTGTGTGTGTGTGTGTGTGTGTGTGTGTGTTACCCTCCCGTCCAGGGTCAGCAGGATGGAGTCGCTCTTGACATCTCGGTGGATAACGCCCTGAGAGTGAAGATACGACAACGCCTGCAGGACGCCTTCACACACCGTCGCTATCTGCTCTTCATTCAGCCTGAGACACACAAAGACAGTATTAAACCAGTATTAAATATGTCTATGTGTGTGTGTATTAGTGTGTATATGTGTGTGTGTGTGTAACTTCCTGCTCACCTGGTCTCACTAACGATGTTGGTTAGAGCGCCGCCCTGCAGGTATTCCATGATGACCCAGAGCTCGTCCTCCACCAGAGCGCTGCGGAACATCTGCACCACGTTCTGGTGCCGGTAGTCCCTCATGATCACCACCTGACATCACAGGTGACATCACACACAGCTGACAGGTCATCCACCAATCAGATCTCACCTTCTTTATCATCTACTACTTTAATCTATCTCGGGTATGTCCAAACTATTCCACAAAGGGCCGTGTGGCTGCAGGTTTTTGTTCAAACCATTCAAGAGCACATGATTCGACCAATCAGCTGCCTGAAGACTGAGATCAGCTGATTAAATGTGTCAAGTCTGGTGTGTTCCTGCTTGGTGGGATTGAAAATCTGTAGCCACATGGCCCTTTGTGGAATAGTTTGGACACCCCTGATCTATCTATTCTATTCTATTGTTTCTATGTGATTGGTTAGAAATGACTGATTGAGTAGTAGTATAGTAGATAGTATAGTAGATAGTATAGTAGTATAGTAGTATAGTAGATAGAATATAGTAGATAGTATAGAGAGGGTTAGGTAGAGAGGAACATGAGTCTTCACCTCGTTGAAGAGCAGCTCTCGTCGTTGTTGCTTCTTCACGTCCATCATCTTCACCGCCACCTGCCTCCCGCTCAGCTTCTCTCGGGCGATGCACACTACGCCCGTCGAGCCCTCGCCGATCTTCACAAAGTTCTCCAGCGTGGCCCTCGGGTCCCCCGGGTCCACCACCATCTGCAGCGCCGCCTTAAACTGCTGGTGACTGATCTTCTGGGGGCCGTCGGGGGGCGCGGTGGGCTTCTGGGTGGGGGGCTGGGGGGAGGGAGGGGTCTGTCTGGGGGAGCCAGTGGGGGAGGGGCGGGGCGGGGTCGCCGGGGGTTTGGGAGAAAGTCCGATGTTGAAGCTGGAGGAGGGGCGGAGCGAGCGCTGAGGTAACCCTCTACCTGTGAGGGGGGTGCTGGTGCTGTTTGGGGGGGGCAGCAGGGAGGGGGGGCAGCTCACCTGCAGGACGAGACATTATAATATCTGTAGTTTATCATGTTTTTGTTTTCATCAAAGAATCACTCGCGCTGTCAGCTGCTCTGAAAACATCAACATCTCAGTTTAGTGGACTTTTAATCTGATTACTTATTTATTTAATAAGAATAAAACAACAGACTAAAAAGCAGCTGGACACTCAACACACACACATGAGCTCTCTGTGTAATATATTTTCTTATTTTATTTATTATTTATTACCTGTATATGTTCTCTTATAAATTGTGTTGTGTTTGTATCTGTAATGCATCGTCAGTAGCAGCACTCCCAATGACAATACAGACTATTTTATCTTATCTCAGTAGATGTTATTCATGTTTATAGTTATGCAAACTGTAAAAAAAAAAAAAAGAAGGTTTATTAATCCATTTAAACTCTTATTCACAAAGATTCATTTAGATATTTAAAGTAAAATAACATGAAAGAGTCCACATGTTGAATATCACATCCTGAAATGTTGAAACAAACTCGATCAGATCAATAAAGTATCGACTCATCTGCGTAAAAAACGTTCATTTTCATGAGAAACAGAACAAGATTATTAATATAAACACAGAGCAGATGTGAGGAACATCTGGAGGAAACCAGACAAAGCTGAGAGTTAAATGATAAATGATCATTTTAAACAGACAGAGCTAGTTGAATAATAAAGGTGTAACTGTTCCTTTAAGTCTCACCTTCAGGTCGTAGGAGGAGTGCGGCCTCCTGGGACTCTGTGTGGATGAGGACAGCAGGTCTGGCAGCAGGTGAGCAGCTGCTTTAGGTCTGAGGTGAGGAGGTCTGCTACTGCTCTCCACAGTCTGCAGGTTGTAGTGACAGGAAGTCGGCCTCTGCCTGCTCACCCCACCTGTGTGTCCACACCCGTCTCTAAGCCCCGCCCCCTCGCTGCGGGCGTATTGTCCACCTGTCCTCTGGGGCGGGGGGGGCGTGGTCACAGGCAGAGTCCCCACCTCGCAGGTGGACTTGGCTCGCGGCAGAGCCCCGTTCAGGTTGGGGCTGCCCCCGTCTGCGCGCACCTGTCGTATCCGGTCCTGCCAGTAGGTGGAGCTCTCCTCGGTCTTCCCGTCACCGTAGCGACCGAGCTGCTTGTACTGGTACGACTCGTCCTCGGCCAGCTCTCCCAGTCGGCCCAGCGACTGCGCCCGTTTCCGTGCCGACGGGCTGCTGCGGCGCAGAGAGTTGGAGCCGCTGACGGACAGCCGGCTCATCTCAGCGATCACATGAGCGATGTAATCACCATGACCGATGAAGCTGCCGCGCACGATCGTCTGCACAGGAAGTCACATGGTCACATGGTCACATGGTCACATATCAGCTCAGTTAAAACATGATTCATAAAGAAAAGAGAAAACTGAACGTAAAAACATGATTTTAATGAAATGTTCTGAATATTAAATCAAAGAGATTCAGAGTTTCTGTTTTAACGAGCTGAGGGACTGAGGTTCTGTGATGTCACTGTGACATAATCGTGACTCTGGATGTTGGATGTCACCATTATGTCACCGTGATGTCACTCTGATGTCACCATGATGTCACCGTGATGTCACTCTGATGTCACCATGATGTCACCGTGATGTCACTGTGATGTCACCGTGATGTCACTGTGATGTCACCCTGATGTCACCGTGATGTCACTCTGATGTCACTCTGATGTCACCGTGATGTCACCGTGATGTCACCGTGATGTCACTCTGATGTCACCATGATGTCACCAGGCTCTCAGATGTGATTACAGTGGTTCTAGCTGACAGAGTGTTGGACAGAACCTTTAGCAGACAGTAATAGAGCAGAGGGGGGGGGCAGGACCTTCTTGGGTCCGAGCTGGACCTCAGTGATCCTGGACGGGTCCACTAGGGGCCGCGGCCTCCTCAGCGTCTCGATGACGCTCTGCCACTGCGGCGGCAGACCCACGTACTGTCCCGTGACGACGTCGAAGGACGTGTGGACGCGGTGCTGGAAGTCCAGTGGCGCAGAGATCTGCAGCCGGTGCTTCTTCTTCCTGCGCCGGAACATCGCCGTAGCAACGAGGCGGCGACGGTGAGACCTGAAGGAGTCAACAGGAAGCAGAAGGCTCAGCGATGGAAATTATATTAAACATCAGCTCCTCTATAGATAGATTACTGTAAATATATCTTCAGGAAACACTGAATGTTGTTGGACTGTTGATTCATTCTTATGTTATTTTGTAATATGTATAAATGAATAGTTACTAAATGAAGGAACCTTTTAGATGCGTGTCTCTGCTGCAGCAGCTTGTTAGTCTGATATGTTAATTATATAATTCACATGTTACGTAATGAGCCAATCAGAGCAGCCGTGGCCTCGTCCAGGTTTAAAGTGGGACACGCTGACAGTCATTAAACTCAGCGTGACTCTAATTTAACATCAGCACTAATCGTCTCTGTCCTTCACTTCCAGAGCTTTCTATCAGCCGTCAGTCATCTTCAGAGCAACTTTTCATTTCAATTATCAAATGATCACAGTCTTCGTTTCCATGACAACCAAACAAACGCTTTCTGTATTTTAAATCTTTTATTTATTCTAATTTATAAACTTATTATTATTATTATTATTATTATTATTATTATTATTATTATTATTATTATTATTATTATATTATTATTATTATTATTAGCTGGATTTGTTTCTTTTAAATTATAATAAATGTTTTTAATGTTCAATGTTTTATAATCTGCATTTAAACACTGAAAATAAACACACATGATATCTTTTTGTAGCTTCTATAATTTATGATTGATTATTATTATTGATTATTATTTAATGTTCAGTAGTGAAAACGTTGTGTCTCACCTGAGTGAGCGGCTGTCTCTCCTCCAGGTGACGTTCAGATCAGCTCGACTCGGCTGGAGAAGAAGAAGAAGAAGAGAGTCTGTTTGTTAACTGGGAGTGGAGGAGGATGTGATCCGCTCAGAGGAGGAGGAGGAGGATGTGATCCGCTCAGAGGAGGAAGAGGAGGAGGGGGAGGAAGAGGAGGAGGAGGAGGATGTGATCCGCTCAGAGGAGGAAGAGGAGGAGGAGGAGGATGTGATCCGCTCAGAGGAGGAGGAAGAGGAGGAGGAGGATGTGATCCGCTCAGAGGAGGAGGAAGAGGAGGAGGAGGATGTGATCCGCTCAGAGGAGGAGGAAGAGGAAGAGGAGGCAGAGGAGGAGGAGGGGGAGGAGGAAGAGGAGGAGGCAGAGGAGGAGGAGGGGGAGGAGGAAGAGGAGGAGGAGGAGGAGGAGGAGGAGGAGGAGGAGGAGGAGGAGGAGGGGAAGGAGGAGGAGGATTGGGAGGGGGAGGGGGAGGAGGAGGGGGAGGAGGAGGAAGAGGAGGAGGAAGAGGAGGAGGAGGAGGGGGAGGAGGAGGAGGAGGAAGAGGAGGAGGAGGAGTAGGCGGAGGGGGAGGAGGAGGAAGAGGAGGAGGAAGTGGAGGAGGAGGAGGGGAAGGAGGAGGAGGAGGATGTGATCCACTCAGAGGTAGAGGAGGAGGAGGAGGATGAGGAAGAGGAGGAAGAGGAGCAGGAGGAGGAGGAGGATGAGGAGGAAGAGAAGGAGGATGTGATCTGCTCAGAGGAGGAGGAGGAGGAAGAGGTGGAGGAGGAAGAGGAGGAGGATGTGATCTGCTCAGAGGAGGAGGAGGAAGAGGAGGAGGAGGAAGAGGAGGAAGAGGGTCAGTTGGTCTTCCTCCTCCTCTTCCTCCTCCTCTCTGCATGTATGTCAGTTAAATTAATTTATTATTCCTGAACATCTATAATCAGAGTTTCTGGGTTCACATTAGTGGCATTAATGTGTGTTGACAGATTCAAGTTTCAGACTGTTGGTGATTTTTTTCAGCAGCTCAGATTATTTTAACTGTGAATAATAAACTTTAAACTGTCCTGCTTTAATATTGGTTCACTGTCACTGCTGGTTTGAACCCACTGTTTATGATGCTGTAAACAGGATCAGCTGACAGGTGACTGACTCGCCTCCCAGCTGTCATTTATGTCGTCTCCTGCAGGTGTGTCTGCCTCCACCAATCAGGTGACATCATGTAGTCCCGCCCCTGTGACATCAGCAGGCATGTGACACTGTTCCTCCAATCAGAGAAAGAGAGCTCCATTCATATGTTTGTGCAGGTAACAGGTAGGAAAAACTTTTTCAGGAGTTTAGAGCTTGAAGTTTCGTCCCTCTTGCATCATTTAGTCCCGAGAAACAAAAATCAGCCCCAGACGCATGATAAGTGCCATGAAACAAAAACTGTCCAGTTCAAAGAGTCTGTCCCAGTATACTCCAGTATGTGACTGGGAACAGATGACTGAGACTGAATTCAGGCTTCAGGTGGTTTGTGTGTCTAAACACGATGATGCTGACAGCTCCGTGTTTAATCAGATATGAATTATTCTCTGTTTGTTTGAGTAGCAGGTTACTTTAAGCTGATTCTGTTTGTATCTCTGCTGTTAGCTCACTCTGAATATACATCCCTGCTTGCTGGAGGTTGTTAAAGCTGCTGTTTGACACGTTGCAGACAAACTGAAACATGATCTGCAGCCTCGTGGTGGTTTGATAGACTTCAGAGATAAAACGAGCTGAAGTGAAGAAGGTTTTTCTAACTGAGACAGGAGGAATAAATAAATGTTTATCTGACAGCAGAAACATGTGAACTGTCCCTTTAAGTTGATCCACAGTAAGAGAATCTGGTGGCCTGCAGGCTGGGAGGACAGACTGGTTTCAGTTTACAACAATCTGATCCCAGTTCAGACTCCCAGTGACCAGACTGGGAGGACGACACCCAGTAAACATTACTACATGATTCTCTGACGATTCAGCCGATTTATCAAGTTTTCACACGTTTAGTTGAATCTGCTTCACATTTAGTCACATGTGTCATAACTACACAGACTTCCTGTCAGGTGACTCACACGCTGACTTCCTGTCAGCGAGTGCGTGTGTGTGCGTGTGTGCGTGTGTGTGTGCGTGTCTGCGTGTGTGTGTGTGTGTTTCTGTGTGTGTGTGTGTGTGTGTGTGTGTGCGTGTCTGCGTGTCTGCGTGTGTGTGTGTGTGTGTGCGTGTGTGTGTTTCTGTGTGTGTGTGTGTGTGTGTGTGTGTGCGTGTCTGCGTGTGTGTGTTTCTGTGTGTGTGTGTGTGTGTGTGTGTGTGCGTGTCTGCGTGTGTGTGTGTGTGTGTGCGTGTGTGTGTTTCTGTGTGTGTATGTGTGTGCGTGTGTGCGTGTATGTATGTGTGTGTGTGTGTGTTCAGGGTGTGACTGACATACTTACAGCAGCTCTACATGATCAGACAGCTCCGCAGCGGTTCAACTGTAACAAAATAAAACTGAGTGTCAGTGTGAATCAGTCAGTGTGTGTGTGTGTGTGTGTGTGTGTGTGTGTGTGTGTGTGTGTGTGTGTGTGTGTGTGTGTGTGTGTGTGTGTGTGTGTGTGTGTGTGTGAATTACAGTAACAGCACATCATCACATCACTGACGAGATGTTTGACTCCATCATGTAGAAGCTGAGATTCATCCACAGCTACAATCACTCATTGATTAATTGAAGACTTTTATTCTCTGTGTTTAATCTGTTTTATTTGGTATCTTTGAGTTTTAAACTTATTTTAATATTTCTCCTTTTCTGCTTGTATGTGCTGAGGTTTAGTTTAAATTTAAAGGGTTAAAATGTGAAAATAAACGTATGAATAACTTGCACAAATCCTTTTTTTGTGGACCCAGCATCAAATTTCTGCTTTTAATCCATTTAGAGAGAATATATTAGAGGATTATGGCAAAAATGTCTAAGTGGTGTAACCATTAAAACTTTGTACCAAATAATTCAACTTGCTTAAAAACAGTAAATTGACAATAAAACACCATATCAACTAGTTTGGCATGATCTTACATTATAACTTTATATTAAATAAAGCTAATGGAATACAATTGTTCTAAATATTACATTTACTCTGGTAACCATGGATATCAGGAACCCTTTACATGTTTTAAATGAAGTCATTATTAGTATAAGTCCACTTAAATACACTGTAGGTGATAAAATATGTAATATTTATCATTCTTTTGTGGTTACACCATTTGACATTTTCAGGAGCATTCAGTCTTACTTTTGGTAAAAAATGGTGCAAATGTCATTTCAAATGATAAAAAACCAACAAAAATACTAAATGTACATTTTAACAAACCTGATGCTGCTTTTAAATCTAGATTAACTGATTTATGAATTCATCATCTTACCAACACTTATTAGTTACTGACCCACGTTCCTCTTGTTCATACTGACTAATAAAAGATGCCGTTTAAAACTAGTTTTTAAGATCTGTTTAAGGTCTTTTTCTGCATTCATCCATTTATAAAACAATTATTAAAACAATAAAACCTTAATTCCACATTGATCCAGTTTTCTCTCATTGATCTTTTTTAAAATATATTAATTATATTGAACTGGGCGTAACTCGGACGTCCATGATGTCTTGTTGCTACAGACCTCCATGATGTCTTGCTGCGGAGCCGCTGAGTTCAGTCTGAATTTATCTCCCATAAAACCAACAAAAATACTAAATGTACATTTTAACAAACCTGATGCTGCTTTTAAAACTAGTTTAACCGATTTATGGATTCATCATCTTACCAACACGTATTAGTTACTGAGCCATTTATAAAATATAAAATCCTATATTTCGCTCTTTGTTGATTGTTTGTGTTTTTTAGGACGGTGTAAAGTCTGTTTGCTTTTTATAAATGAAATAAACTTGAAACGTCACTGTCAACCTGGGGACATTTTCAATTACTTTTCTTTTTTAACATCAATGATGAAAATAATTGTTATGCAGCTGCAGGTTTAATATTTATCCATTGTGTCAAATCTGCATCTGAAAAGTAACTAAAGCTGTTAAATAAATGTAGTGGAGTAGAAAGTACAATATTTCCCTCTGAGATGTAGAAAGTAGCATCACATGGAAATACTACAGTAAAGTACAAGTACCTCAAACTGTACTACAGTAAAGTACAAGTACCTCTAACTGTACTACAGTAAAGTACAAGTACCTCTAACTGTACTACAGTAAAGTACAAGTACCTCAAACTGTACTACAGTAAAGTACTAGTACCTCTAACTGTACTACAGTAAAGTACAAGTACCTCAAACTGTACTACAGTAAAGTACTAGTACCTCTAACTGTACTACAGTAAAGTACCAGTACCTCAAACTGTACTACAGTAAAGTACAAGAACCAGGATCAGAGGAGAACCAGGTTCCGGTTGAGAGCATCAGAATATTTACAGATGAACCAACCAGCATAGAGGACTGTATGACATCACAGACTCAGAGGGTCAAAGGTCACTGCAGCGAGTTCACAGCCTGAACTGAAGAAAAGAGGCTGAATCAGCTGATCTGAGTTTCATCGTCTTCATCAGCTGATCCTGGTTCTGTGTTCTGTGTTCTGTGTTCTGTGTCCTGTGTTCTGTGTTCTGTGTTCTGTGTTCTGTGTTGTAGAACATGAACAGTAGAACACAGTCTGTGACACGGGTTCTGACCTGAAAACTTTATCCTGTTTTTATATTTCTTAAACATTCACAGCTCAGTGGAGGTTCTGTGTTGAGTCCAACTATTCAGAACCAGACCAGGTTCTGTAGAGAACCTAACCGGGTTCCTGTAGTGTGAGAGTGAAGAATCTTTTATGCTGCTGCACTTTACAATGAAGGTTCTTCAGAGAAATACTTGAACATGTTCTGACAGAGAAAATATCTCACATGGTTCTTAACCAGAGTCCAGCTGGGTTCTCTGTAGAACCGTGTGATCCTGGTTCTGCAGTCAAATTCAGCTCACAGTCCTAAAGTAACAGGTTCTGGTTCTCTGTAGAACAGACCATTAAATGAGAGTGTTTTTCACTGTTCTCTAAAGGTTCTACAGCTGGTACTGTAGAACCTTTATCTCTCGGTTCTTCACATTCACAGTCACAATATTTAACTACATAAGTTACATAACTGGAGAACCTGACAGTCTAATGCAGAGCAGACGGCGGTTACCTTCTGAAAGGTTCTTCACAGCTCAGAGAAGGTTCTTTGAGGAACCATCTCAGTCTGGTTCTGTAGAGAACTGAACTGGTTCTCCTGTCAGTTTGGACTCACCTGTCCAGCAGAGTCCAGCTGTGTCCAGGTGTGACCGTTCTGTCTGGTTCCTGCTGCCGTTCTCCTCCGACACTCACTGTCTGTCTGCTGACTCCTCCTCCACACACACACACACACACACACACATACACACACACACACACACACACACACACACACACATACACACACACACACACACACACACACACACACACACACACACGCCCCTCCCCCACCCGCTCGTCCCTGTCTCACCTTGTTTCAGGTATGAAGGCGGAGTTTAGTTCAGTTTGACTCAGTTTGTTGCTTCTTTCTCGACTGTGTTAAAATAAACAGATAAACTAAAATCAGTCAGGAGCTTTTAGCAGTTAGACATGAGTCACTTCTAAAGCTAAATATAAACCAGTCTGTCAGCGTATGAATGTATTTACTGTGTTTGGAAGCTTTCAGGTTTTCAATAGTCAGTATAAACAGGAGGAATCATGAGAAGCTTCACTCTGCTGTTAAAGGTTCAAACTGACTGAATGTGAGGATGAAGAGGAGGTATTCTCTCTCTCTCTCTCTCTCTCTCTCTCTCTCTCTCTCTCTGTCTCTCTCTCGCTCTGTGTCTCTCTCTCTCTCTCTGTGTCTCTCTCTCTCTGTCTCTCTCTCGCTCTGTGTCTCTCTCTCTCTCTCTGTGTCTCTCTCTCTCTGTCTCTCTCTCTCTCTGTGTGTGTCTCTCTCTCTCTCGGTGTCTCTCTCTGTTTCTCTCTCTCTGTCTCTCTCTGTTTCTCTCTCTCTCTCTCTGTGACTCTCTCTCTCTCTCTCTCAGTGTCTCTCTGTCTCTCTCTCTCTCTCCCCCCTCTCTCTCTCTGTCTGTCTCCCCCCCCCCCTCTCTCTCTCTCTCTCTCTCTCTCTCTCTCTCTCTCTCTCTCTCTCTCTCTCTCTCTCTGTCTGTCTCCCCCCCCCCCCCTCTCTCTCTCTGTCTGTCCCCCCCCCCGCCCCCCCTCTCTCTCTCTCTGCAGGCTGCAGCTTGCCTCGTTCGGCCCTTCAGGCTGAAAGACGAGTGACTCACAAAACAAACTGACTGACTTCTCTTCAGTTTGACTTCAGCTCACTGCAAACATTCACAATCTAAATAATCCAGGTTTAATATGCAACAAGTTTATCATGTAAATGTACTTTGTGTTTCATGTCACTTAGTTTCCATGGTAACAGATAATCTTTTAATATGAGTTTTAACATCCTGGACTCAGCTGCTAACACTGATGTTTCCTCAGTGTGAAGAGTCACTTTACTTTAACCCTTTACATACTGTTCATATGCTGACCCATAACTAGTCTCTGCACTAATTCACACTCATAAATTCACCATTAGTTATTAATAAATGTTTAATAACTAATAGAGAGACAGGAAATGACGGGAGAGAGAGGGGGGTGTGACATTTAACCACTCGACCACCTGCGTGCCACTGTTAACACTGAAAAACACAGATATGGAGACAAACGAACACATAGAACAAACAGATGGTGTTTTAGTGATAAAGTGTAGACAGCAGCTCCGTCAGCTCCGACAGGACAGACAGTGACGAGCGACGAGCGACGAGCGACGAGCGACGAGCGACGAGCGACGAGCGACGAGCGACGAGCGACGAGCGACGAGCGACGAGCGACGAGCGACGGCCGGAAAGACCTCCGCCACATCCTGGAGAACATGTCACTGCACAGAGAGAAGTACCTCTAGTACCTGCGGAAGTAACTTAAAACTGCATTCTACCAAAAGGCCACCAGGGGCAACCGTTTTGGTGTCAAAAGGACTTCTGTCTCTATACAAGTCAATGGAGAATTCACCAACTTCTCACTTGATTTCTAACCTCAGTAAACGTTTTCAAAATGTGTTTATGGTCTCAATCGCTAGTTTAAAGCCTTCTTCAATGCAGTATGATGTTCATTTGGGACATTTTGGCCTCCCTGATTTTATATGTGACGATAAAGCAGGGTATGCATTAGGGCGTGGCTACGTGGTGATTGACAGGTTGATTGGTTCACAGGTTCAGGAGGGCGCCTCATGCTCCTCCTGATGCCCATATAAGTAGAATCCATGTTTTTATTTTTCCCAGCATGCACCTGAAATGTTCAAGATGGCGCTGCTCAGATCCGATACTATTGGCCTCCGAGCAGCAGTCCACAAACCAATGGGTGACGTCACGGATGTTACGTCCATTTCTTATATACAGTCTATGGTTCAAACTGAAGAACAATGTCACAGCGCCACTGCAGGCCAAAGGGAGTACTGCACCTCAGAGTGTATTAGTTATTGTTGGTAAGACTTTATTTGACAGGTTCTATTTAAGTGCAGAGCTGGTAAAAGTCTTCGCATTCTGTACTTTAGTAGAAGTTTTAATACTGGTGTAAAATTGATGAGTGAAGCAGTTATTAGATGTTTGGACTGAGCTCATCACTGCCTGCTGTGCTTTGTGTCAGCCAGCAGGTGTCAGTAGTGTAGCAGCTGAAGGCTTTAAAAACCTTCATCCAAAACACGTCCAAACCTCAGACTGACTGATCAGAGACTCACATGTGATCAAACTGCTGCTGCTTCATCACATCTGAGCTCAGCGGCGCTGATCTGTAGATGATCACATGGCTCATCAGCACCATCTAGTGGACAGATAGCAGAACTATATGTGATGTGTGATTTCTCTGGTTTTCACGTCACTCTGATGTTGTTTAGATTTGGACTGTGATGTTATGAGGACGTGACAGCGTCCTCAGATCAAATGCACACAGACAGCAGGACTGACGAGGGAGAATGAGCAGCTTCTTCTCTCCCAGTGTTTCCTCTACACATGAAGGTGGAAAGTGTCTGTAAGTTGACCTAAGTTAGTTCAGCAGGTGAGAATCCTACCAGAGAAATCTGTAAATGTCTGATGAACACCATCACTTCGATCACATTGTGTTGTATCACTGTTTGACTACAGCTCAAATGTTTCTTCATGCTGATTGGATGTTTAAAATACCTGTTTGATGCTTGCTGGTATAAATATTCTCCAGATATTCTAAAGAGGTTAAACTACATTTATATTATAAAGATTTACATGTATGACTGTTAGTGAAAAACAACAGCAGTTTGATTTTAAACTCATCATCAGTGAAAAATACAGGAAGTGTCAGAACTGGTTGAACAGCTTTGATCAACTTGACTAAAGTTCAATTTTTAACTTCCATGTTACAACACTGAGACTGACTCTGTTTAACTGAAGCACATTTAACACAGTTCATGTCTCAACTGTCAAAGGCTGCAGAATCCTTTCTAGATGGACCAGAGCCAGCTGTAAGGGACCTTAGAGGCTGCTTAGGGCCCCTCAGACATCAGGGGCCCAAACTAACAGAACATGTGAACTATGTTTGAGTTTAACTGTTAAACTTCTGCCACAGTTTAAATATTTAAAAGTAAATGTGAACATTGAACTCACAGGTCATCATTTTCTCTTGCTAACTGACACTTACAGTTAATCAAAACCAACATCCTTTTTATTGGTTTAAGATATAACAAAGCAACAAAGTTGGATATTTTTGTTTTGAGGACACATCAATTTGTTTTGGGGACCAAAAGGCTGTATAATGAATGTTAAGATTATGACAAAAAAAATGTTTTGTTCTTTCAGTAAAAAATATTTAAGATTTTTAATTTTGGGATTGTAGGAAAAATATTTTGGATGCACAAATTCAAACTTTGGGAAACATAATATTGACATTCGGCTGTAAAACTATTCTCAGATTAATCTTGTTTTACTGCTTCTCCAATGATCATATTACCTCTTGATATTTCTAAAATGTTATTGACAGTAATAATGCAGTTTTTTAACATGTATCCACAGTGGAAATCTTCCAGTAATGACTAACTGTGGCGCCATCTGGTGGTAGAATAAAGAATGACAGTGTGATAGACAGCAGTGTGTGTGTAATGTGCAGCTGGTTGTAATGAATGAGCATGTTGTTGTGTTTGTGTGAAGGTGTTTCTCTGCTATGGATCAGAGTGAGGACAGAGAGGAGGGAGTCCCTCCCTCTAAAAGCTCTCTGTGTGGGGAACATGACAGCCAGACCAAAGCTCAGAGGTGAGATGAGGATCTCTAACTGTCCATCACTGTTCTCCACTCACATCACTCCACCATCATTATTCACACTCAAAGCTCTGTGTGTGTTGTGTTGAAGGAAAAAGAAGCAGCACAGACCAGAGTCTGATGGACCTGGACCTGGACCCAGCTGTGTGACCATGATGATTGACGGGTTGATGGATGATCAGAGGTCAGAATATAAAATGTTTTTGTCTGTTTCTCTCAATTTATCCTGAGATGTCTTTGTTGTGATCACTTCATTGATTCTTTTTTTAGTAATTAGTGTCACATTTGCAGATCTCAGTGCAACTTTAAAACATTTAACCTGGTCATGGTTCTTCAAATCATGTGACATCATCTAAACCTTTGTATGTTCTCAGCTCAAACCTCAACACATTTAAAACACATTATGTCACACAAATATGTGGATCAGTTTCTTACTGCAGGTTTATGTAGAAACACCTGATGTGTCGTAGCTGTCGTTCCAACAAAACACACAATCTTCAGGATCAACACTGTAGTTACACTTGTTTTATCTCTTCTCTGTTTCCATCAGGATCCATCAGCAGAGACCAGATTCTCCTGAACCCAGCTGTGTGTCCATGAAGAGTGACTGGTCTATGGGTGTACCTATTTTCTTCAAACATGGACATCAGTCTGCTGATCAGAGGTCAGACAGAACAGTCAATCAATCAATCAATCAATCTTTATTTGTATAGCGCCAAATCACAACAAAGTTATCTCAAGGCACTTTACACATAGAGCAGGTTCTAAACCGTACTCTTCAAGTTTTAATTTATAAAGAGACCCAACATTCCCACATGAGCAAGCATTTAGCGACAATGGCAAGAAAAAACTCCCTTTTAACAGGAAGAAACCTCAGGCAGAACCAGGCTCAAAGTGGGCGGCCATCTGCCTCGACCGGTTGGGGTAGAGGGGAGAGAGAGGAAGAATAGGAGAGAGAGAGAAGCACATAGAAAATAAACATTGAAGCTAGAAGGTCCGGGACTGGAATCTGTCATCCGGACGTCTACAGGCCCAGATTACCTGTGAGATGAGAAAGCACAGACAACTCCGGGGAAGAAGTGTAGGTTACTGAATGCATTAATAGTACATGAATGTTATTGGATATAGATGGATGGATAGAGAGAGAGAGAGGAGGAGAGAGGAGCTCAGTGCATCATGGAGGTAGGAGTCCCCCGGCAGTCTAAGCCTATAGCAGCATAAACTAGGAGCTTGCTAACTATAAGCTCTATCAAAAAGGAAAGTTTTAAGCCTACTCTTAAAAGTAGAGAGGGTGTCTGCCCTCCGGACCGAATCTGGGAGATGGTTCCACAGGAGAGGAGCCTGATAACTGAAGGCTCTGCCTCCCATTCTACTTTTAGAGATACTAGGAACCACAAGTAGGCCTGCGTTCTGGGAGCGCAGTGTTCTGGTAGGTACATAAGGTACTATAAGCTCTTTAAGATATGATGGAGCCTGACCAGTAAGAGCTTTAAAAGTGAGGAGAAGGATTTTAAATTCTATTCTTGATTTTATGGGAAGCCAATGCAGTGAAGCTAAAATAGGAGTAATGTGATCTCTCTTTCTAGTTTTTGTCAGAACGCGTGCAGCTGCATTCTGGACCAGTTGGAGAGTCTTTAGAGACTTGTTAGGGCAGCCTGATAATAATGAATTACAATAATCCAGCCTAGAAGTAACAAATGCATGGATTAGTTTTTCAGCATCATTTTGAGACAGAATATGTCTGATTTTTGAAATGTTACGCAGATGAAAATAGGCAGACCTTGAAATTTGTTTTATGTGGGAATTAAAGGACAGATCCTGGTCAAATATAACTCCTAGGTTCCTTACAGTAGTGCTGGAGGCCAAAGTAATGCCATCCAGAGTAGTTATATCATTGGATAATGTGTTTCTGAGGTGTTTGGGGCCAAGCACAATAACTTCAGTTTTTTCTGAGTTTAACAGCAGGAAGTTACAGGTCATCCAGGCCTTTATGTCCTTGATGCATGTTTGTAGTTTAGTTAACTGGTTGATTTCATTATTTATTGATAGATATAATTGAGTGTCATCTGCATAACAATGAAAATTTATTGAGTGTTTCCGAATAATATTTCCTAAAGGAAGCATATATAAGGAAAATAGTATTGGTCCAAGCACTGAACCCTGAGGAACACCGTGTTTTACTTTTGTTTGCATGGAGGATTTATCATTGACATTTACAAACTGAAATCTATCTGACAGATAGGATTTAAACCAATTTAATGCTGTTCCTTTAATACCAATTAAATGTTCAAGTCTCTTTAACAGGATTTGATGATCAATAGTATCGAAGGCAGCACTAAGATCTAACAGGACGAGGACAGAGAGAAGTCCATTGTCTGATGAAGTTAGGAGGTCATTTGTAACTTTTACCAGTGCAGTTTCTGTGCTATGATGAGCTCTAAATCCAGACTGAAAATCCTCAAATAAGCTGTTATTATTTAGAAAGTTACACAGCTGATTAGCAACTGCTTTCTCGAGGATCTTAGAGAGAAAGGGGAGGTTAGATATGGGCCTATAGTTAGCTAGAACCTCTGAATCAAGAGTAGGCTTCTTAAGAAGTGGTTTAATGACAGCTACTTTAAAAGACTGTGGTACATATCCTGTCACTAAAGACAGATTGATCATATTTAATAAGGAAGTACTAACAGAGGGAAGGACTTCCTTAAGCAGCCTAGTTGGAATCGGGTCTAAGAGACAGGTTGATGGTTTAGAGGAAGTGATCATTGAGGTTAATTCTATAAGGTCGACTGGAGAGAAACAGTCTAAATAAATATCAGGTTTAACAGCAGTTTCTGAGTTTCCTATGTTAGAGGATGAATCAGTGCTTATTGAGGGCAAGAGGTGATTAATTGTGTCCCTAATTAATCACCAGCCGAGTGTTTTACCTGGATCCACTGTGATAGAACACAACACCTTTAACACTGAGTGTCATTATTTATTCTGAGACTTCATCTTTTCTTCACAGAGTTCATCAGCAGAGCTCAGAGGTTCTAAGTGGTCAGTCTGTCCAGCAGCATCAAACACAGCTGGACTCCATATTTATGGTGTGTAAATGTAAAGCACAGCTACTACTGCTAACTACAACAGCCACAGACTAAATACTAAACTACCATTCTGGTCCTAACAGTCTCCATGCTGCACTCTGTAGACCAGCAGCTTTTCAGTCTGTCACTGATGATCTGATGTTGACTTCTACCAGTTACATTTACATTTGATTCTGTTCCAGCTGCTGGAGGAGAACATCAGCAGGTTTGTGAAGAACGAGCTGAAGAAGATGCAGAAGGCTCTGAGTCCAGATTACCCAGAATGCTTAGAGAGTCAGAGTGAGGATGAGGAGGTGTTGGACGGTGAGGAGGAAGAGCAGAGGAGGAGCAGCAGAGAGGCATTTCTGAAGATCACACTGCACTTCCTGAGGAGAATGAAGCAGGAGGAGCTGGCTGAGCGTCTGCAGAGCAGTAAGAGGATTTTAAAAGATTTAACATGATGGAGAGGAAATGGAGGCAACATGGGAGAGGTTTATATTTCAAACTCTGCTGTTAATTCAATTAATTTAAATCCAATGCATTTATTGTCTGTGCACAGCAGTACAACCATATTGTGTGTCCCCATAGCTAATACACATAAAAACAGAAACAGATAATAAATATAAAAGAATATACAATAAGACTCTATGGATAAAAAATGGCACTAATAAATATAGAAGCAGTAATAAATACGAACAGTTGTTAATTGTACATCTGAGGTGCACATGAATGGTGTTCAGAGTTCTGATAGCTTTGGGGGAAAACTATTGCAGAATCATGTAGACCTTGTATGGATACTCTGGAGCGTCCGTCAGATGGCAAGGTGGTGAGAGGTATTGGATGGGTCAGTTATTATCTTGGTGGCCTTTCAGACACACCAGTCTGTGTAGATGTCCTCTATGTAGAGAAAAGGGACATCTATGATCTTTTCAGCTGCTCTCACTGTTTGGTCAGCAGCTGTACAGTTCCTGTACTACTGTACCAGACAGTGATGCAGTGAGTTAAGGTGCTCTTGATGGTTCCTCTGTAGACTATTGTCATGATGGATGGAGGGGAACTCACAGGAAGTGGAAGCACTGCTGGACTTCCTTAGTGAGGGCTGTGGTGTTGATGGACCAGTTCAGATTGTCTGCACTCCCTGAAACTTGGTGCTGCTGAATCGTTTGACAGTGGCCCCATTGATGGTCAGCAGGGCGTGGACATGACGGCCTTTTATGAAATCAACAACCATCTCCATAGTGTTCTCAGCATTTAGGGAGAGGTTGTTGTTGATCCTTCACCTCGTCTCTGTAATGTGTTTCATTGCTCTTTGTGACGAGACCCACCACTGACGATGTGGTTGGAGCTGGACACTGCAGCACAGTCATGTATCAACAGGAGTGAGCTGAGCACACAGCACTGGGGGGAGTCTGCAGGTGAGACAGTCCAGTATTCAGTTACAGAGAGATATTGAAAGGAGAGCTGAAGTCAGAAAACAACATTCTGATGCATGCATCCTTTTTTGTGTGATTGCCAGGTGCAGGGCAGTGAATACAGCGTCCTCTGTGAACCTGTTTGCCCAATATGCATTTTGTTGGCTGTCCATGGTGGGAGGCAGAAGGCTTCTGATGTGCTGCATGTCCAGTCTCTCAAAACACTTCATTATAATGGGCATCAAAGCTATGGGGCGGTAATCATTGAGACATTATACAGGGGACTTCTTTGGCACAGGTATGATGGTGGCAGACTTGAGGCACTTTAGGACAACAGCCTGCTATAGAGAGAAGTTAAAGATGTCTGTGAAGACATCTTTCAGCTGCTCCGCACAGTCCCTGAATACCAGCCCAGGTATGTTGTCTGGCCCTGCAGCCTTACAGGCCTTGATCATTGTCACTGACCTGTTTGGGAGGGCGGGGGCAGGAGGGCTTTATAGTCCATGATGGCCTGGATTCTCTGCCACAGTTGCCACAGTTTATGTTGTCAGTGAAGTTGTTGTTGATCTACTGGGTGTACTGTCGTTTCGCTCTCTTTATTCCATGGGACAGATTGTTCCTTGCAGATTTCAGAGCTGCCTCATCACCTACTCTGAAGGCTGCATCATGGGTCTTTAACAGAGAACGAACTTCCCCAGTCATCTATGGTTTCTGAATGGAGCACACAGTGATTGTTCTGGTCTCTGTGACATAGTCTGTGCCCTTGTTGATGTAATCCATCACAGTCTCTGTGGACTCTTGTATGGTGGTTAAAGGAAGCTGCTTCTAGAAAAAATGTCAGTCAGCAAATTCAAGTTTCATCAGTGACCGGTTAGTTAAAACGTCTTTAACCCAACTGTTTCCATACTGCTGGGGATGATTGTATTAAATGCAGAGCTGAAGTACAAAAACAGCAGTCTCACAAATGTTCCAGGGTGTTCCAGATAGGACAGTGCAGTGGGCAGGACTGTGTTTATGGCATCCTCTGTCAGCCTATTTGCTCTGCAGGCAAACTGGTGCTGGTCTTGAGTGGATGGCAGTGAAACCTTGTTGTGGACCAGGACCAACCTCTTGAAGAACTTTGTCATAGTGGTGGTCAGAGCTACTGGTCTGAAGTCATTAACGCTGCTGATGGATGTTTTCTTCAGGACAGGAATGATGGTGGCAGATTTAAGGCATTTGGGGACAGCACATGTAGACAGGGAGAGTTTAAAGATTTAGCTGTTAATATGATGCACACATCTGCATCAGATCTATGAATTCTTCTGAGCTGAAAACAGTCAGAAACTGTTTGTCATCAACTGATGAGCTGAATAGATTTAATAGTGGAGGAAAATATAAACATCTGCAGTTTAATGTTTACATTCTAACAAATTAACTATAGAATCATCTGATTGATTTCATTTCTTGTTTGTTCATTCAGGAACTCCTGCTGAAAAGGGACAATATAAACTCAAGTCTAACCTGAAGGAGAAGTTCCAGTGTCTGTTTGAGGGTATCACTAAAGCAGGAAACCCAACCCTTCTGAATCAGATCTACACACCGCTCTACATCACAGAGGGAGGGACTGCAGAGGTCAATGATGAACATGAGATCAGACAGATTGAAACAGCATCCAGGAAACCAGACAGACCAGAAACAACAATCAGACATGAAGACATCTTTAAAGCCTCACCTGGAAGAGATGAACCAATCAGAACAGTGATGACAAAGGGAGTGGCTGGCATTGGGAAAACAGTCTTAACACAGAAGTTCACTCTGGACTGGGCTGAAGACAAAGCCAACCAGGACATACACTTCACATTTCCATTCACTTTCAGAGAGCTGAATGTGCTGAAAAAGAAAAAGTACAGCTTGGTGGAACTTGTTCATCACTTCTTTACTGAAACCAAAGAAGCAGGAATCTGCAGGTTTGAAGAGTTCCAGGTTGTGTTCATCTTTGACGGTCTGGATGAGTGTCGACTTCCTCTGGACTTCCACAACAATGAGATCCTGACTGATGTTACAGAGTCCACCTCAGTGGATGTGCTGCTGACAAACCTCATCAGGGGGAAACTGCTTCCCTCTGCTCGCCTCTGGATAACCACACGACCTGCAGCAGCCAATCAGATCCCTCCTGAGTGTGTCGGCATGTTGACAGAGGTCAGAGGGTTCACTGACCCACAGAAGGAGGAGTACTTCAGGAAGAGATTCCGAGATGAGAAGCAGGCCAGAACCATCATCTCCCACATCAAGACATCACGAAGCCTCCACATCATATGCCATATCCCAGTCTTCTGCTGGATCACTGCTACAGTTCTGGAGGATGCATTGAAAATAAGAAGGAGAAGAGAGCTGCCCAAGACCCTGACTGAGATGTACATCCACTTCCTGGTGGTTCAGGCCAAACTGAAGAAGGTCAAGTATGATGGAGGAGCTGAGACAGATCCACACTGGAGTCCAGAGAGCAGGAAAATGATTGAGTCTCTGGGAAAACTGGCTTTTGAGCAGCTGCAGAAAGGCAACCTGATCTTCTATGAATCAGACCTGACAGAGTGTGGCATCGATATCAGAGCAGCCTCAGTGTGCTCAGGAGTGTTCACACAGGTCTTTAAAGAGGAGAGAGGGCTGTACCAGGACAAGGTGTTCTGCTTCGTCCATCTGAGCCTTCAGGAGTTTCTGGCTGCTCTTCATGTCCATCTGACATTCATCAATTCTGGAGTCAATCTGCTGGAAGAAGAACAAACAACATCCCGATTGTCTAAGGTCTTTGAAGACAAACCTAAACTAAAACATCTCCACCAGAGTGTTGTGGACGAGGCCTTGCAGAGTCCAAATGGACACCTGGACTTGTTCCTCCGCTTCCTCCTGGGTCTTTCACTGCAGACCAATCAGACTCTCCTACGAGGTCTGCTGACACAGACAGGAAGTAGCTCACAGACCAATCAGGAAGCAGTCGAGTACATCAAGAAGAAGATCAGTGAGAATGTGTCTGCAGAAAGAAGCATCAATCTGTTCCACTGTCTGAATGAACTGAATGATCGTTCTCTAGTGGAGGAGATCCAATGGTACCTGAGATCAGGAAGTCTCTCCACAGATAAACTGTCTCCTGCTCAGTGGTCAGCTCTGGTCTTCATCTTACTGTCATCAGAAAAAGATCTGGACGTGTTTGACCTGAAGAAATACTCTGCTTCAGAGGAGGCTCTTCTGAGGCTGCTGCCAGTGGTCAAAGCTTCACATAAAGCTCTGTAAGTGAATAAAACACTGAATATTTGAACAATTTAAAATATGTTTAATTTAAAATATGATAAATCAAACATTTTTTGTTTTTTACTAATCCTTTCTTCAGACTGAATGGCTGTAACCTCTCAGAGAGAAGCTGTGCAGCTCTGTCCTCAGTTCTCAGCTCCCAGTCCTCTAGTCTGAGAGATCTGGACCTGAGTAACAACAACCTGCAGGATTCAGGAGTGAAGCAGCTTTCTGCAGGACTTGAGTGTCCGCACTGTACACTGGAAACTCTCAGGTCAGGATTAAGCATCTATAATCTTGTTGTACTGAATAATGACAATAAAGATTAATGTTAATTATTATGCACAGCTGTAGGATTCTGGTACATATGTGATTAAAAACATTGTGTTGTCAACCTTTTTATATTTCCAGTCTGTCAGGATGTCTGATCACAGAAGAAGGCTGTGCTTCTCTGGCCTCAGCTCTGAGCTCCAACTCCTCCCATCTGAGAGATCTCGACCTGAGTAACAACAACCTGCAGGATTCAGGAATGAAGCAGCTTTCTGCTGGACTGGAGACTCCACACTGCACACTGGAAGCTCTAAGGTCAGAATAGAGCATCTACAGTTTTCCTGTCCTGAACAATGACAAAAAAAACTGTTTCTGAGACTTTTTATACATTTGATAATTTGCATGCGGTTTTACATTCAGATTAATGTCAATTATTCTGTACAACATCTGTAGAATTCTGGTATTTATATGATCAAAAACATTGTGTTATCATTGTGTAATTTATATTAAATCTGTTTATATTTCCAGTCTGTCAGGATGTCTGATCACAGAGGAAGGCTGTGCTTCTCTGGCCTCAGCTCTGAGCTCCAACCCCTCCCATCTGAGAGAGCTGGACCTGAGCTACAATCATCCAGGAGAATCAGGAGAGAAGTTACTGTATGCTGGACTGGAGGATCCACACTGGAGACTGGACACTCTCTGGTATGTGTAGAGACCTTTAAAATCTAGATAAATGTACAAAAATGAAAGGAAATGTGTTTTCTGTAAACTGCAGATAAATTCATTCAAAGACTAGATTTCCCATGATCCTTTGTGTTCTTGTGGGTTTCTGTCCTGTTTGTTGGGTATGTTCGGTATGTTATGAGTGATGTAATCTAAACCAATCAGAGATCACTTTGGGGGAGGCACACTGTAGCCACATGTGTGGGAGGAGAGCTGTGTGTGGGTGTGAAGTAGAAAACTAAGGGTGAGGTTGAACAGTGTTTTTTGCTGAGGAAGGGACCTAACTGAGTGAAATCATCCAGAAGTATCTAAATGGCATCTATGACAAGATCAATCAATCTTTATTTGTATAGCGCCAAATCACAACAAAGTTATCTCAAGGCACTTTCCACATAGAGCAGGTTCTAAACCGTACTCTTCAGGTTTTCATTTTAAAGAGACCCAACAATGTTAAAGTCACCTACTATAATTATTTTATCAGTACTGAGGACTAGATTTGATAAAAGCTCTGAGAAGTCAGATAAAAATTGGGCGTACGGGCCAGGAGGACGGTAGATTACAACAAATAAGACTGTAAAGTTTTCCAGGCCGGGTGAGAAAGGCTGAGAACAAGACTTTCAAATGATTTATAATTAAACCGCCTTTAGCACAGAGTACACCTGACCATCCTTTATGAAAGGAAAGGAGATAATCCCGTCCCACAATTCCTTGTGGCAGCAATATTTAACACGACCAAGTGATGCAGCATTCACAAACTCAAACCATGAAACCCACATTAAATGTCAACAGTGGTCTCTGTGTCCTCTGTCCAAAGCTGTGTTCAACATGTTTGATAACTGGATTAACTAATATTAAGAGTTGGGAAATGTATCGATTATACGATGCATCGGACACAAAAGTCAAGAATCGATTATTTAAACGTTAGTTAATAACTTGACACAAAAACAATCTGATGTTATTGACATATATTTCTTTTTTTTCATGCATCTTTCCAGTCTTCTTCAAATCAACAATAGGTAGAAACCAGAAAACAATATGAAAATGCTGTCATTGGCTATGTTTGCCATAGATAGATAGATCCTCAGGACAACATGCAGAGATCAATATTTACTATAGTGATTTATCATGTGGGAGGACATATTTGTTCATCACATCTTCATCTTCAGGGGTCTCATGTACAAAGACGTACGTGGATTTCCTACTGAAACATGGCGTACGCTCAAACCCTGAAAACGTTGTACGCACAAAAAAAATCCAGATGTATGAATCTGTGCGTACGCATGAATCCAAGCACATTTCCTTTGTACATCCCACTCAACGTGGAATTGAGCGCACACCCGACCCCTCCCTGTCCACGCAAATCATATATAAATGGGCCCTGCCCCTGAGATTCCCCTCTCTGCACGATCAGAAAATTAAAACAAAAGAATGAGTAAGACGGGAAAAAAGAAGAACTTCACAGAAAGCGAATTGGAGACGCTACTCACTGAAGTGGAGGCGCGCAAGTCACTAACTGTAACCACTGACTAGTAACGATGCTGTGAAGACGGGATAGTATTTGGGGGCGCAAATGCTCAATGCGCATCACAGGGATTAATATTACCCATCGCGCACAGTGCCAGCTTGTCTGTTCCCAACCATGCTGTTAATCAGAATCGTGCGTTGAACCAGGCCACCTGATTTGCGCATCACATATGATCTGTTCATTGATTGAATGAAAATGTTTCCTGTTGACATACAAATTCATCATGTGATGGCGCTTTTATAGCAATGTGTGTGCAGTCGATAGCTCCGATTACATTAGGAAAACCGGATCTCGCTGCAAATTGCACTTTAATGTTGATCTGTCGGCCAGCTCCCTCTGGAATGCCCCAGTTGTTAGGAACCCCAGTGTGGTCAGCACCTGTAGCGCAGCACATGCCTCCTCGCTGTGTCGCACTCCAAGGCCGGCGGCAGCTCTGCGCACAGTTCCAGGAGGATTGCCCTCGGGAACCTAAAGCGGCTGATGAGCCAGTTGTCATCATCTGCCATTAAATCCTCTGTCTCTGAACACACGCTCTCTTCATATTACACCATGTACAATGTCTTCTAATACTGCTAAAGCAGCCATTGTTGTTAACGGTATTTTCTGCACCGCTTTGCGCATGCTTTTAAATCCACTCATGTAATTGCAGATACGTGGGTGTGTTAATTTTTCATGTGTCTCTGATGTGCACATCACTCAGTCTGAGGACTAATTGTTTTCACATTTATTTATTATAACAGTTTCCCAGCATCACCTCTAAGTGTCGCCAAAGGATCAACAGCTGTAGAAACGTGCGTACGCCAGCCATGAAGTTGGCGTGAGGCACGTTTCCACGGTCATTTCACTCTTGATACATCTGAACTTTGCCATGAAAAAGAAGGTACGCCACGTTTTTGTGCGTACGCACCCTTTGTACATGAGGCCCCAGGTATTTTCCTCTCAGACTTCAGTGAAAGAATCCAGCAGACAGTTGAGACAGATGAGTTTCAGCCTGTTTCTGTGTCACTCTGACACACTGAGGAACACTGCTTCATGTTGAACAGCAGTTAGGACTCATGTTGGATAGAAAATCATTCTGACTGTGTTTCTTCCTCCAGGGTGGACCATGGTGGAGAGCAGTGGTTAAAACCTGGTCTGAAGAAGTGTAAGTGTGGATTGAATTTGATTCATGACAACTAAACAGCACACAGTCAGTTTCTCTTTAAATACAAAGTTGGTCTTTGTGGTATTTATTCATTAAAACATTACTGACAAAATGTGTCATCATGAAACTTTATAGAAATGAACAACAGATCAGAAGTTAAACAGAGAATAAATCCATCAGGTGTGTCAGATGATAAACTGCTGCTGTGTTGTTTCTTCTTCTCTTCATCAGATTTCTGTGAACTCACACTGGACACAAACACAGTACACAGATTCCTCAAACTGTCTGACAACAACAGGAAGGTGACAGACGTGGAGGAGGATCAGTCATATCCTGATCATCCAGACAGATTTGACACCTGGCTTCAGCTGCTGTGTAGTAATGGTCTGACTGGTTGCTGTTACTGGGAGGTCGAGAGGAGAGGAAGAGTTCTTATATCAGTGACTTACAGAAGAATCAGCAGGAAAGGAGAGAGTGATGACAGCAAGTTTGGATATAATGATCAGTCCTGGAGTCTGTGCTGCTTTGATGATGGTCGTTACTCTGTCTGTCACAATAAGACAAGAACATCCATCTCCTCCTCCTCCTCCTCCTCCTCCTCCTCCTCCTCCTCCTCCTCCTCCTCTGTCTCTAACAGAGTAGCAGTGTATGTGGACTGTCCTGCTGGCACTCTGTCCTTCTACAGAGTCTCCTCTGACACACTGATCCACCTCCACACCTTCAACACCACATTCACTGAACCTCTGTATCCTGGGTTTGGGTTCAACTCTGGTTCCTCAGTGTCTCTGTGTCCTCTGTCTGAGTGAGAGTCTCCTCTTGTGTGTTTAGATGTAAATAAATAACTTTGAGAAGTTTGAGTAACATTATTTTCATTGCCGGTTAAACACAACAAGCTTCTGTAACATTGATCTGATTATTAAAATAAAACCAGTTTGAACTTGAAGATTTTTGTTTTGTGGTTTGTTTTTGACACCAGCAGGACTCCGTACATCTCTGCTCTGTTTTTACTTTATTGAACATACAGGTAAACAGTAATATCAGTTAAATATGTCTCTGGATCAAGGACTTCCTGGTTAGGTAGAGGAGCTCGATGACGTCATGTTTACTATTTAAGGCGTTCTAGGGTTACCCTAATCGGTCCCCACCTTGCTATGGGAGTGATGAAAATGCCAAGAGTCTGCATCTACTGGGAAGCTGGGATAGACATTGATATTTTTTCAAAACACCATGCCCCATGACAGATTCTTCCTGCTCCGGTCACATTTGCATTTGGTCAACGATTTGGAGAAGCTAGCTGAGAACAACAATGTGTTTTTCAAGGTATGTCCTCTCTATGATGCCATACGCAGTGGATGCTTGGAGCTTCCACTAGAGGAGAACCTTTGTGTTGATGAACAAATGGTGCCATTTCGTGGAACTCTGTCTGTCAAGCAATTCATCAAAGGCAAGCCACACCCATGGGGGGTGAAAATATACTTCCTGTGTGGGAAAAGTGGCATGGCCTACGGCTTCCTGATGCACCAAGGCGCTACAATGGAGCTATCACAAGAGCACAGGAAGCAGCTTGGAGATGGAGTGGTGTACCATCTTAGCCAGCGAATCACTGAGGCCAACCACAAGTTGTATTTTGACAATTATTTCACAACGTACAATCTTCTGGAGCTGCTGGCTGAGAGGAAAATTCCTTCCGCTGGGACAGCAAGGGTCTCTCGCTTTGGCAGGCCTCCTCTACAGTCTGACAAAGAGATGGCCAAAAAGCCTCGAGGAAGCTATGATGAAGTTATAAGCCGTGATGGTAAGGTGGCACTGGTCAAATGGTATGACAACAGACCAGTTGGAGGAAAGAAGGTTAAATGTAACTCCTGTAAATGTTCAGACTCATTCATCAGATATTTAACAGGTTGCTGCAGTTTGTACAAATTCTAAGAAAACATGTAGAAAAGTGAGAAGCTGGTTTAGTTGGTCATTATATTTAGTGAGGAGGTTATTAGATGTTTGGACTGAGCTCATCACTGCCTGCTAAGGACGGAAGGAAAGAATGAAGGAAGGAGGGAAGGAAGGAAGGAAGGAAGGAAGGAAGGAAGGAAGGAAGGAAGGAAGGAAGGAAGGAAAGAGGGAGGGAGGAAAGAAGCAAGGATGGAGGGAGGGAGAAAGGAAAAGAGGAAGGGAGGAAGGAAGGAAAGAAGGACAGAGGAAAGAAGGAAGGGAGGAACGTAGGGGGAGGAAAGAAAGAGAGAAGATGGAGGAAAGAAAGAAGGAAGGGAGGAAGGAAAGGAGAAAGGAAGGAAGGAAAGATGGAAGGAAGGAGGGAAGGAAGGAAGGAAGGAAGGAAGGAGGTTAGTAGATGTTTGGACTGAGCTCATCACTGCCTGCTGTGCTTTGTGTCAGCCAGCAGGTGTCAGTAGTGGAGCAGCTGAAGTCTGGAGAGGTGAACTCCATCTCAACACGAAGGCTTTAAAATCATAATAAAGTCAAATGTCTCTAACACAGCTGACATCCTCAACTGTTTTTAGCCAACCCAAAAATATTCAGTTTACTGTCACAGAGACGAAAGGAACCAGAAAATATTCACTTTTAAGAAGCTGAATCAGAGAATTTGGACTTTTACCTTTTTCTTTTTTTACAAAAGTGAATCTTAAAGATTAATTGATGATCAGAATAGTTGCAACTCATCAAATAATCAACTACTCATTGCAGCTTTAGGAGAGTGTACTTTTCTTCAGGATGTGATATTTGATATGACTGTACTGCAGTGTTTTCACTCTATTATTGTGATGTATTTATGAGACATACTGTATATTTATGTGTTATGTGTTTTATGTTGTTTGTCTGTAATCATCTGTGTTGCTGCCACTCTGAGCCAGGACTCTCTGAAAAAGAGCTTTTTCATTTCAATGAGCTTTTCCTGCTTAAATAGAGTTTAATGTTTGTCTGCAGTGTGTATGAGGACACATGATATAATAATGAATCATAATAATAAAGACACAGAGAACTACTTATTTGTCCTGTTTCGTCCACCAATCAGAAGATTGGCGGTTCGATTTCCCGGCTCCTCCAGTCCGCACGTCGATGTGTCCTTGGGCAAGACACTTAACCCCAAATTGCTCCCGTTGCTATGCCAACGGTGTATAAATGGTTAACTTCCCCTGATGAGCAGGTTGGCACCCTGCGTGGTAGCTCCTGCCATCAGTGTTTGAATGGGTGAATGAGATGTAGTGTAAAGAGCTTTGAGTGGTCGTAAAGACTAGAAAAGTGCTATATAAGTACAGTATATTTACCATAATAATGAAGACACAAATAACTATTTATCCATCATGTTTTGCACATATCACAGAGACCAAACTTTGACAAACATCAGAATTTATGATCCAGCTGATAAAGTTTTATACTGTCTGTTAATGTTTGACTTTTGTTCCGGGTTTTTCGTTCCAGAGTTCAGAGCTGCTGTTCTGTGATCAGATTCCCTTAAAGAAGACTTCAGGTTAAAGATGAATACAGAGAGTTGAGACCTTAAAAAGCTCCTGCTGTCAGTTCCATGTTTGTTCTTCTTCTGGTTGGTTTCCTGCTTGAAGCTGCTGATTCATTTCACCTTCACTCATCAGCTTGATTCAGATGATTTTCAGCATCTAAAGGTAACGTAACCAACAGTTTCATCATGTTTGTGTCAGCAGCTGTTAAAATGATCTGATAACAGTACAGATGGAAGTTATACTGATGACTTATGATCATTGGTTGATGCATTGATGGAATGAACTAAACTACAGAAGAAATAAGAAAAGCTGAAATAAAACATCTTTATTTCACATGTCAAAGTTTTAAAATGTTTCCATGTGAAATAAAGTCATGTGATGTTTCTATAAATGGTTCAGTGAGTCTGGGAAGTTTCTGCTCTTTATATTTCTGATTGAGACGATGTTCTACACATGCAATGATCCCTTCACTAAACTGAAGAAACACTGAAAGTGTTGCTGCTGTGTTGTAGTTGTGTTTATCATGATAAACTGATGAGTGTTAGCTCTCCATCATGTGTGAGACTGTGAGTTTGTATTTTATTCATTAAAGTCAGAGCGTGAGCTTCTAATAAGGACGTTCACACATCACGTCTCTGTGGAAATAATACTAACTTTCTCCTCATTCACATCTTTTCTTCTTTGGCTCTTTCATCCTCTTTTACTAACCTCTTGTTAGAGTCACGCGTTCAGCCGACAGACGCCATTAACCATCGTCTCTGTTCATATCTCGTGGTCACGTCCGCCATCTTGGTTTCAGTGCTTCAAACCTTCACTGTTCATGTTTTAATGTTAATATCTCAGATGGTGACATCTGACTGTTTACACTGTTTGCTTATTGGTCCCTGGCCTCAGGGTGCTGCCCAATTATTATTCATTCAAACTCATAATTGTATTGATTTCTGATAATGATCTTCAGTGATTATTACTTACTGCTGATAATCAAACCTACATACATGAATATGAAGATGAACTGTGTGCATCAATAGATCAGACTCATGTGATTGGTCATTACTGTCGTGACTTTACAGTCATTTCAAATAGAAACCTTCCCCCGAATATACAGACCAGCACACAGCTGTTACTGGGAGTTAAAGGGTTAAAGTACAATACATTGATTTTTACATGTTAGTGAATTAAAATGATAAAATAAGACAGTTAGTTGTGTTGAGTGTTGCTCAGTAACAGTGAACTATGTTGTTTAAATGCTTTGCAGTCAGTTCATTTATTGATCATAAAACAGTAAAAACCTGCTATAATTACATTAGCAACAGTATCACTAGCTAGCAAACCAATCAGATCAATAAACAGTTTGATTAGCTTTCAACACAACTCTGACTGTTCTGTACAGACTGATGTGATTATGTTCTGACACATTTGACATGAAATCAACTCAAACTGTTTGTTTTTCTAAAAGCTTTTCTTGTGTTGCATTAATGTCCTTGTTAGAGAAGTTAGGAGACAGTATGGTAAATGGTCTGTACTTATATAGCGCCTTTCTAGTCTTTTCGACCACTCAAAGCACTTTACACTACAACTCATTCACCCCATTCACACACATTCATACACTGATGGCAGCAGCTACCACGCAGGGTGCCAACCTGCACATCAGAAAGGAGCTAACCATTCACTCGCATTCATACACCGTTGGCATAGCAACGGGAGCAATTAGGGGTTAAGTGTCTTGCCCAAGGACACATCGACATGTAGACTGGAGGAGCCGGGAATCGAACCACCAATCTTCCAATTGGAGGATGACAGCTCTACCTCCTGAGCCAGAGCCGCCCCGTATGGCCAGTATGGAGTCTCCTCCTTCATCACCTTTAAACTGCTGCACATTTTAATCAGCAGTGTCACTCAGTCAGTGAGGGACATTCACTGTCCACCGTCCAGCACAATGCAGCCTGCTTACTGATGAACTGTAATAAAAAGTCATAAATATGTTACAGTCAGAGATCTCTGACAATGTTTTAGTCTCAGAAATACTGAAATCATCTTTTCATTGATGATATTCAGTTATTTAACCAGCTGAGAGCTGCAGCAGCAGCAACATGTTTTTACTGTAGCTCTGCATTTACTGTTTAGTTTCACACATTTTACATGAACATCATGTTTACACATGTTTAATATCAAGGTTCAAAGTTCTGATCATTCCACCATATAATCCTCTGATATAACATCCTTATTGTCCAACACTGACTAAAGGGCAGAAACATGATATGAGTATAGAAGCTCTGTTTAATGTGTTTATGGGTCAGTTTAGTTTAAGATTAATAAGATATCATAAATATAACTGATAACTTTTATCTACAGTGATATTTATTTTATAGCATCAGTCTTTATGTGTATTCAGTTAATGATTGTGAGTGTAACATGTACAGTCAGGACTGTTTTTAGACAAAGACGAGCTAGTTGTTTAGCAGAAACCAAAGAGGAGGAAATATTTAATATGAATGTCAGACGTCCAGTCTGCTGTTAAAGTCAGTCACTGATGTCCAATGTAAAGCTGCTCACTGCTCCCTGCAGTAAACAGCTGATACTGAGACTAAAGGCTCACTGTCCTATCATTAACTGAAACTGCTGATACTTAATAAACTAGCTGGCAGTTCATTTGTTCATCTCATCATGTAAGAATCATGTATGAGTAGCAGGTTACTTGTTCCATGTAAACATCATCATATCCTCCTCATAGATAATAATCATAACCAGGATATGGATGATATGTGTCCTCAACTCCATAAAACAGCCTGATGATAAACAACCATCTACATCCTGAAATTAAAGGGAAATCATTTATTTACTGAGCCAATCAAATCAAAGATTTACAATCATGTCAGCATTTAACATATCCTGCAAAACTGTTTGAATCATAGTTGTATAAAAAGTTACAGCCTTATTTTAATAACATAGTGTGAACTGTTGATGTGAAAACTGTGAAAGACATTTCTTCAGTGTGTGTTCAGTTCTTTGGGGTTCTGTTTCCATCAGACAGACAACAGTGACATTAGTTTGTGGACAGATGAACATGAGTTTCCAGTGAAATCTGTCAGATAGTTTCATGTCCTCACAGAGAGTCTTGGCAGGTTCCTCCTGTGTGTTTGGAGCTGAACTCTGCTGCAAGCTTCACTGCTTTAATATCATCTTGATGCTTTTGGACTTTGACTGTGAAGTTATGAGAGTGTGACAGCGTCCTCAGATTGATGATGAAGGACTGATGAAGGAGAATCAGCTTCTCTCTGTGTTTCCTCTACAGGTGAAGGTAGAACCACTCTGTGACCACATGTGGATCTGAATTCACCCGGTGAGTATTTTCTTCTTTCTGACACACAGCTGGATGAACATATATGCATGTCATCAGTTTTTAAACACAAGTGAACTATAACTTGCTGCATATGAGCTCTGTAGTGGACACAAATACAACTGTATGAAAAGGAATCTAGTTAATGCAGTTTCTTCAACATGTATCCACAGTGGAAATCTTCCAGTAATGACTAACTGTGGCACCATCTGGTGGTACAATAAAGAATGACAGTGTGATAGACAGCAGTGTGTGTGTGATGTGCAGCTGGTTGTAATGAATGAGCATGTTGTTGTGTTTGTGTGAAGGTGTTTCTCTGCTATGGATCAGTGTGAGGACAGAGAGGAGGGAGTCCCTCCCTCTAAAAGCTCTCTGTGTGGGGAACATGACAGCCAGACCAAAGCTCAGAGGTGAGATGAGGATCTCTAACTGTCCATCACTGTTCTCCACTCACATCACTCCACCATCATTATTCACACTCAAAGCTCTGTGTGTGTTGTGTTGAAGGCCAAAGAAGCAGCTCAGACCAGACTCTGATGAACTCAGCCTACCTGGACCTAAGAAGTTCAGTGATGAACATAAATCTGCTGATCAGAGGTAAGAATGTAAAATCTTTGTTTCTGTTAGTTTCCATCACACCTCAGAAAATGTTGAAGTCTTTGTCATGAAGTCATGAACCACTTCTCATTCTTTCTCTGTAGAGTTAAAAACATGAACTACAGCACCACATCATCAGATCTCAGTATGTTTTAAGGTTGATATGATAGTTCTGACTGATTGTCTGACTGCAGGTTTCTGCTTACTGATGTCACTGTGGTTCCACATTTCAGAGTTAATTTAATGAGCCCAGTGTTGTTAGTTCTGATAGAAATGAGACAAAACTCAGAGAATAAGACCAAACTTTTAATAAACTAGAGTTATCCTTGATGTACAAACTACAGAGTCTCACAGGGGTCAATTAGAGGAAGAAGAATATTGAGGAATAAATAAAGACTGTTAAAGATCATTTAACAGAAACACACTGAGTCAATACTGATGTGTAACAAAATGTTATTAGGAGCAACTAAACAGTAAAAGATGATGATCAGAAGTTCAGCTTCTTGTAAATAATCTAACAGTCTGAATAGTTGAACTCTTAAGTTAGGAAGGTAGCTGTGGAAGACAGTGAACCTGGATTGAGTCTCAGGTGGGGACAGTAGTGATAGGTCAGACAGGATCAGGTACCTTTCTCACCATTAGCTATGACGAGGCCCAGGGCAGGACAGATAGCAGATAGTCCAGGAGAAGCTGCAGGCAGGCATCAATGAGGCTCACAGCAGCAGGATGGTGAGTATGCAGCAGCAGGAAGCAACTCACTACACTTGTTTTATATCTTTTATGTGTCGTAGCTGTCGTCCAACAAAACACACAATCTTCAGGATCAACACTGTAGTTACACTTGTTTTATCTCTTCTCTTTTTCCATCAGGATCCATCAGCAGAGACCAGATTCTCCTGAACCCAGCTGTGTGTCCATGAAGAGTGACTGGTCTAATGATCGATTTATTACCTTCAAACATGGACATCAATCAGCTGATCAGAGGTCAGACTGTAAAATGTTTGTTATTATCCAACTCTCATAAGAAGAAGTGTCATGTCTAAGTTGTTGTAACACAAACATGTTGAACAGAATGAACAGAATGACTGGATGGGTGTTTTTAGTTCAGATATTTTTAAGATGATATAAGCCACCATTAACACTGTTTACCTTACAAAGTAGTGAAAGCAAAGAGTACAGAAGCACAAGAGATGAAACTCTGATGGTTTTTCAATAACTGCTACTAAATGGTAGCGTGGTAGCGCTGCTGCCATTTTGGACTGTAAACACCATCACATTCATTCAAATGAATCACATCTTATGGACAAAGAATCGATAAATCTCACAGCCAATTCAAAGGTGCAATAGAACATTTTTCAAATGAAGTCATCAGTAAATTGTATGAAACTTACAGTATATAGTAGTGACTTCACCATGTGAGAGCTACACTTAAGTTCCACCACTCTTAATACCTGATTTGATACCTCGGCAAAATCAGAAATCCTGTCATGGACACAATCTTCTTTTTAAACATTTTTAAAATACAAATTAGTAAATGATCAGAAAGTTTGTGTTTCATTATTTAAGCACACAGACTGGATTAGAATAAAAGTTACAAACTAAATATTGGTCTGTAGCCTTCAAGCAAAGCAGCCCAAAAAGAGTCATTTCAAGTTGGAGGAACTGTATGAAATGTGATGATGTAACAACAAATATAACTGTGTGATTATGTGCTCTCATGTTGGTTTGCTGTCTCCAGGTAAGACTGAAACTGTAAGAGTTTCAGTATTTAAACAAACACACTGTGGCTGTATTACACTGAGTTATAGAGTGAGGTGTTGATGCTACTGATAATAACACTGGTATTAATGTCATTGTCTAAATGCTGGTATTGATTTGGTATCTGTGTATTGATTCGTAGTGTGGTTAACGAGTGGTTTAGAACAACGGTTCCCAGACTGGCATCTGGGGACCAGCAGGGGTCTTTGAGAGGACTGCACAGGGTTCCCAGCTAAAAGAGATTCATTTAACTGTTATAACTCTAGCTTTCAGTGAATGGATCTTCTTAGAGGAGATTCTTTCAGACTAAATCCTCTCAAACACGTGTCTGTGGTCTGTTGTGAATCTATTCTAGAGTCTTTGACATGAAAACGTTTGATTCTGCCTGTTTCTCAAAATCCCAACAGTGCTGGATTTTTTAAGCTTCCATTTTATGTCCATTCCTCAGTTTTTCTCCTTTGAGAAACAGAGCAAAAAGTGTTATTATGTTAAATGATGTTATGTTATGTTCCTGGTGTCATTAACTTCTTTGGTTAATACGTTAGTCACCTTCAGTCCAAAATGACAGAGGTGTAGCTCTGCTTTTGTGCACAGATGTTACAATGGAACAAGAAATTAGCTTTCACTTCTTCTCAATGTGAGTTCTTTGGTGAAATTAAACATTAAACAAAAAAGCGTCCCACACAGAATGCATTTCAGTACTATTGTGTCCTGTATGGGACAAACAGCAATATTTGCTGAATTCTCAGGAGAGTAGACAGCACAACAGTGACACCCGGTGGCTCATGTAGGCTCTGCCTTATATCTGATTCTGATTCAGATTCAGATGACTTTATTTATCCCAGAGAGAAATTCAGTTCCACCATCTACCAGACCTAACATAAAACACAAAACACACAACAAACACACACTGGACTGTGGCAGAGATAACAGATGAGGACAGATGTGTGCACATACTGACTCACACAAGGTCAGGCAAGTAAAACTGAGATTTGTAGCATAAAGAAATAAATAAAAACATTGTAAGATATATTGCACAATGACACCATCAGCCTTGTAGAAAAGGTAGAAACACAATACAACCCACCATTTTGGTTCAGTGATGAACATAAATCTGCTGATCAGAGGTAAGAATGTAAAATCTTTGTTTCTGTTAGTTTCCATCACACCTCAGAAAATGTTGAAGTCTTTGTCATGAAGTCATGAACCACTTCTCCTTCTTTCTCTGTAGTGTTAAACACATGAACTACAGCACCACATCATCAGATCTCAGTATGTTTTAAGGTTGATATGATAGTTCTGACTGACTGTCTGACTGCAGGTTTCTGCTTACTGATGTCACTGTGGTTCCACATTTCAGAGTTAATTTAATGAGCCCAGTGTTGTTAGTTCTGATAGAAATGAGACAAAACTCAGAGAATAAGACCAAACTCATAGCAGGAGATCATGTTTGAGCAGACTGTGTCCTAGGAAGATCAGAGATGCATCAGTGCTCTCTAATGGCGCTTTTCCACTACACCGTTCCAGCACGACTCGCCACGACTCGCCTCGGTTCTTTTTGCGTTTCCACTAGGGAAAGTACCTGGTAACTGATACTTTTTTAGTTCCTGCTCTGGTTCCAAGCGAGCCAAGCCGGTACTAAAATGTGACGTCGACACACTGCTGGCCACTGATTGGTAGTTGTCGCTGGAAGCGTCATGAGTCGTCCCACACAAGAATCAAACCCGGCATTTTTAAATACCGGCAGCAGCGTTACAACCATAGTTACAGTGTTACCATAGTAACAGCCATACGGCTCAATTTTCTTGTTTTTTGTGTGACAGAAAGCCTCATACAGCAGCAAGTACACCACTGCCTCAATGTCCTCCATTGTTTATGTGTTTTGTGTCGCTTATAAAACGAACTCAAGGCAGTTTCGCGGAGCCGTGCTATGACGACCCCGCCCACGTTGAGTAGGTACTTTTTTGTAATGGAAAAGGAACCGTGCTGAGTCGAGTCGAGGCGAGCCGAAGCGAGTCGAGTCGTGCTGAAACTGTGTAGTGGAAAAGCGCCATAAGCTAGTTAGTCAAGCTAACAATGTCAGTTTGTTGTAGCTGTGTGGACCAGTTTCTTACTGCAGGTTTATGTAGAAACACCTGATGTGTCGTAGCTGTCGTCCAACAAAACACACAATCTTCAGGATCAACACTGTAGTTACACTTGTTTTATCTCTTCTCTGTTTCCATCAGGATCCATCAGCAGAGACCAGATTCTCCTGAATCCGGCTGTGTGTCCATGAAGAGTGACTGGTCTAATGATCACATTATTAACTTCAAACATGGAGATCAGTCAGCTGATCAGAGGTCAGACTGTAAAATGTTTGTCTGTTATTATCCAACTCTCATAAGAAGAAGTTTGATGACATTGAATTATTGACCTCAGTGATACATAACTGCAGTAAAAACTCTAAACAGTTTTACTAACTTAGTTCATTCCAGAACTTTCTGTTGTATCCCATGGTCTTCTTCAGTGAATGGGACTTACTCAGGTATCATCAAGTCAGATGTGAATGTCCTCTTTGATCTTTCTCTGGCTGTCTATTGACTGCTGGTCAATGACCTTTGACCTCTTCCCAGTGTATTAAAGTCTGATATATCTTATTATTCTGATGTTGTCCAAAAACTATTAAAACAGGTCAGTGAGCCACATCGCTGCACTGGGTGACTCACTGAGGACAGAACTTCCCAATGCAGCTTTCAGCTTGACCAGTTTGTTGTGGCTTTGCATGAGATGAATAAAGAAATCCATTATCTGATGAAGGCTATGGGATACAGTTGAGAGCTGTAGGAAAGACAACATGTTGAATTTAGAGGATTTACCACAGAAGAGGCATGAGAATAAATATGACTGGGTTTTTATTTCCATCAGGATCCATCAGCAGAGACCAGATTCTCCTGAACCCAGCTGTGTGTCCATGAAGAGTGACTGGTCTAATGATCACATTATTAACTTCAAACATGGACATCAGTCTGCTGATCAGAGGTCAGACTGTAAAATGTTTGTCTGTTATTATCCAACTCTCATAAGAAGAAGTTTGAGTGACTAAAACTGTTTTTACACACAATGTCCTCATAAATACAAACACACACACTCCTCCTACAAACACTTTACTAAAAACCACAAACTTTATCTGTATAACAGTGTTTAAACAGAGGTACAAAGTCTTTACAGAGACAAATGATCAGAGGTAAGACAGAACAGCCGAGTGTTTACCTGGATCCACTGTGATAGAACACAACACCTTTAACACTGAGTGTCATTATTTATTCTGAGACTTCATCTTTTCTTCACAGAGTTCATCAGCAGAGCTCAGAGGTTCTCAGTGGTCAGTCTGTCCAGCAGCATCAAACACAGCTGGACTCCATATTTATGGTGTGTAAATGTAAAGCACAGCTACTACTGCTAACTACAACAGCCACAGACTAAATACTAAACTACCATTCTGGTCCTAACAGTCTCCATGCTGCACTCTGTAGACCAGCAGCTGTTCAGTCTGTCACTGATGATCTGATGTTGACTTCTACCAGTTACATTTACATTTGATTCTGTTCCAGCTGCTGGAGGAGAACATCAGCAGGTTTGTGAAGAACGAGCTGAAGAAGATGCAGAAGGATCTGAGTCCAGATTACCCAGAATGCTTAGAGAGTCAGAATGAGGATGAGGAGGTGTTGGACGGTGAGGAGGAAGAGCAGAGGAGGAGCAGCAGAGAGGCATTTCTGAATATCACAGTGCACTTCCTGAGGAGAATGAAGCAGGAGGAGCTGGCTGAGCGTCTGCAGAGCAGTAAGAGGATTTTAACAGATTTAACATGAAGGAGAGGAAATGGAGGCAACATGGGAGAGGTTTATATTTCAAACTCTGCTGTTAATATGATGCACACATCTGCATCAGATATATGAATTCTTCTGAGCTGAAAACAGTCAGAAACTGTTTGTCCACAACTGATGAGCTGAATAGATTTCATAGTGGAGGAAAATATAAACATCTGCAGTTTAATGTTTACATTCTACCAATTTATTAATCATCTGATCAATTTCATTTGTTGTTTGTTCATTCAGGAACTGGTGCTGCAAAGTGTCGACATAAACTCAAGTCTAACCTGAAGGAGAAGTTCCAGTGTCTGTTTGAGGGGATCGCTAAAGCAGGAAACCCAACCCTTCTGAATCAGATCTACACACCGCTCTACATCACAGAAGGAGGGACTGCAGAGGTCAATGATGAACATGAGATCAGACAGATTGAAACAGCATCCAGGAAACCAGACAGACCAGAAACACTAATCAGACAAGAAGACATCTTTAAAGCCTCACCTGGAAGAGATAAACCAATCAGAACAGTGATGACAAAGGGAGTGGCTGGCATTGGGAAAACAGTCTTAACACAGAAGTTCACTCTGGACTGGGCTGAAGACAAAGCCAACCAGGACATACACTTCACATTTCCATTCACTTTCAGAGAGCTGAATGTGCTGAAAGAGAAAAAGTACAGCTTGGTGGAACTTGTTCAGCACTTCTTTACTGAAACCAAAGAAGCAGGAATCTGCAGGTTTGAAGAGTTCCAGGTTGTCTTCATCTTTGACGGTCTGGATGAGTGTCGACTTCCTCTGGACTTCCACAACACTGAGATCCTGACTGATGTTACAGAGTCCACCTCAGTGGATGTGCTGCTGACAAACCTCATCAGGGGGAAACTGCTTCCCTCTGCTCGCCTCTGGATAACCACACGACCTGCAGCAGCCAATCAGATCCCTCCTGAGTGTGTTGGCATGGTGACAGAGGTCAGAGGGTTCACTGACCCACAGAAGGAGGAGTACTTCAGGAAGAGATTCAGAGATGAGGAGCAGGCCAGAACCATCATCTCCCACATCAAGACATCACGAAGCCTCCACATCATGTGCCACATCCCAGTCTTCTGCTGGATCACTGCTACAGTTCTGGAGGATATGTTGAAAAGCAGAAAGGGAGGAGAGCTGCCCAAGACCCTGACTGAGATGTACATTCACTACCTAGTACTTCAGGCCAAACTGAAGAACATCAAGTATGATGGAGGAGCTGGGACAGATCCACACTGCAGTCCAGAGAGCAGGAAGATGATTGAGTCTCTGGGAAAACTGGCTTTTGAGCAGCTGCAGAAAGGCAACCTGATCTTCTATGAATCAGACCTGACAGAGTGTGGCATCGATATCAGAGCAGCCTCAGTGTACTCAGGAGTGTTCACACAGGTCTTTAAAGAGGAGAGAGGGCTGTACCAGGACAAGGTGTTCTGCTTCGTCCATCTGAGTGTTCAGGAGTTTCTGGCTGCTCTTCATGTCCATCTGACATTCATCAAGTCTGGAGTCAATCTGCTGGCAGAAGAACAAACAACATCCCAGACACATCTCTACCAGAGTGCTGTGGACGAGGCCTTAAAGAGTCCAAATGGACACCTGGACTTGTTCCTCCGCTTCCTCCTGGGTCTTTCACTGCAGACCAATCAGACTCTCCTACGAGGTCTGCTGACACAGACAGGAAGTAGCTCACAGACCAATAAAAAAACAGTTCAGTACATCAAGAAGAAGATCAGTGAGAATGTGTCTGCAGAGAGAAGCATCAATCTGTTCCACTGTCTGAATGAACTGAATGATCGTTTTCTAGTGAATGAGATTCAGTGGTACCTGAGATCAGGAAGTCTCTCCACAGATAAACTGTCTCCTGCTCAGTGGTCAGCTCTGGTCTTCATCTTACTGTCATCAGAAAAAGATCTGGACGTGTTTGACCTGAAGAAATACTCTGCTTCAGAGGAGGCTTTTCTGAGGCTGCTGCCAGTGGTCAAAGCTTCAAATACAGCTCTGTAGGTGGATTAAACAATTTCAAATATGTTTTATCTTAAATATGATAAATACATCATTTTGTGTTCATTACTAATCCTTTCCTCAGGCTGAGTAGCTGTAACCTCTCAGAGAGAAGCTGTGCAGCTCTGTCCTCAGTTCTCAGCTCCCAGTCCTCTAGTCTGAGAGATTTGGACCTGAGTGACAACAACCTGCAGGATTCAGGAGTGAAGCAGCTTTCTGTTGGACTGGAGAGTCCACATTGTGTACTGGAATCTCTCAGGTCAGTATAGAGCATCCAGAATCCTGTTGTACTGAACAATGACAATAAAGATTAATGTTAATTATTCTGCACCTCTGTAGGATTCTGGTACATATGTGATTAAAACATTGTGTAAACAATCTTTTTATGTTTCCAGTCTTTCAGGATGTCTGATCACAGGGGATGGCTGTGCCTCTCTGGCCTCAGCTCTGCGCTCCAACCCCTCCCATCTGAGAGAGCTGGACCTGAGCTACAATCATCCAGGAGACTCAGGAGAGAAGCTTTTGTCTGCTGGAGTGGAGGATCCACACTGGAGACTGGACACTCTCAGGTATGGAGAGACCTTTAAAATGTAGATAAATATACAAAAATGAAAAGGAAGTGTGTTTTCTGTTAACTACAGATAGATTCATACAAAGAGTACATTTACCATGATCCTTTGTCTTCTTGTGGGTTTCTGTCCTTAAGTTTGTTTTGAGTGATGTAATCTAAACCAATCAGAGATCACTTTGGGGGAGGCAAAATTTAACACGATCAAGTGACGCAGCATTCACAAACTCAAACCATTAAACCCACATTAATCCTCCTGTTGTCCTCGAGTCAAGAAAGGAAGGGAGGGAGGAAGGAAAGGAGGGACGAGGGAGGAAGAAGGAAGAAAAGGAGAGAGGAAGGAAGGAAGAAGGAAGGAAAGGAGGGAGGAAGGAAGGAAAGGAGGGAGGAGGGAGGAAGGAAAGGAGGGAAGGAAAGGAGGGAGGAAGGAAGGAAGAAGGAAGGAAAGGAGGGAGGATGGAAGGAAAGGAGGGAGGAGGGAGGAATGAAAGGAGGGGAAGGAAAGGAGGGAGGAAGGAATAAAAATGGGTTTTAAGACGAGTTTTAAAAATGAGGAAGAAGGAAGGAAAGGAGGGAGGGAGGAAAGGAGCGAGGAAAGGAGGGAGGAAAGAAAGAAGGAAGGAAGGAAGGAAAGAAGGGAGGAAAGAAGGAACAGTCAAAACAGACGGGGTCAATTTGACCCGGGAGGACGACAGGAAGGTTAAATGTCCACAGTGGTCTCTGTGTGTCCTCTGTCCAAAGCCGTGTTCAACATGTTTAATAACTGGATAAACTAATATAAAAATATAAACTATATTAATTATAGGATACATCGCGATGCGGACGTAGTCGACTCAAATCGATTCACAAAAAGTCAAGAATCAATTATTTAACGTTAGTTAATAACCTGATGTTGACGGACACTCTCAGGTATAGACTAGGGCTGCAGCTATTGATTATTTTTGTATTAAATTATTTTGCCTTATTAAATAGCGAAAGTAAAAATGAGAAAAAGGACAAAAAAGACGTTGTCTCTGAAAATGATCAATCAAGTGGGTTTTATTCTTAAACTAAAGCCAGTTATTACATTTAACTTCAGAACCTTCTGAAACAAATAAATGAAAATAATAATACAGTAAAGTCAAATGACTTTGAAACAAGACATATTTAATATTTATAACTTACACAAAGGCTATTTGGTCTGAATATTCAATTGTTTTAATCAAAACTAAACCCATTTATTGCATTTAACTTCAATGCCCTCTGAAACAATACATGAACTTACTTACTTTTAGTGTGACTGATTTTAATTTTTGCATCATTAGGCTACCATACTATTAAATGCACTAGATTGCCCCGCTCCTCCTACCTCAGGTTTTTAGTGTAGAGACCTGAGATCAACCTCCCTGCTCCTCTCCTCATCTCCTGCTGACTGGCTGACTGAGATCTTCTCAGCAGGTAGAAACTGATAGTTCACTAGAACAAAAAGCTTAATGATCCACATGCTGACGTTAGAAAAAGAAGACATGACGGGCAAATAAACGATAGAAAAGTGGGACTCATATATAAAGTTCATTGAAAACAAAAATTCAGCATTGCAAAAGGAAAAGGTTTACGTTGTTCTTCTTCAAAGAGTTCTCTATTGACAGTTTTGTTACTTTTTGTTGTATTAATAAAATCTAGCATTTAAATGTATTCAACAAATTCCAATGAATATCTGATTTAGGGGTTACTTTCAAGAATCTACATTTGTGGATATGAAATTTACCAAACAAAATCAACGAATTAACAATAAATTCAGTTTTATCATTCTTGTGGTCAAAATAAACAATGACACTTTACAATCAATTTTGATAATACTTGTAGTTTTACACAGTACGTATCTCTCAATTTGAGACCAGAAGTTAAGTGAGTATGACCATTGATAGAATAAATGGGATATGGATTCAACCTCATTATTAAAGAAGGTACAATTATTTTCAATGTCTAAACATTTGGATAGGAAAGAGTTAGTTACATATATATTGTGTAAAACTTTGATGTGAATTTGTATGGTAAAAGCCAAGCTCTCTGCCAGTCAGTGTCAGTAAAGTTGTAATTCCAAAAAGCTTTCCCTCTGGGACTAACTTTCCTTTTTCCATAGAGTGAATTACGTATGTGTTTATTGTTGCACTTACGATCCATAAAATCTATACCATTTACAAATAACAGAGATTCAATCCTTAGTACTTCTTGGAATTGCAGGTGACACTTCATCAGGTGAGGCAGGCTGCTAGGTATAGCTTTTATCACATAGTTAAATTATTTACTTGTTACAGGAAAAGATTTAATGAGAAGGAAAAACTCATAACTAAGCAATAAACCGTTGGTGTTGAATAAATCAGTTACATATATCAGACCTTTGTCAAACCAATTCTGCTTGAAAATAGATTTTTTTTCCCCACAATTATATCACCACTATTTCATATGATGGTTTCATGTGGGGAAACGTTATGTGTGTAACATAATTTCCATGCAAGGAGGGCCTGTTGAAATAATTTAGATAACTTTATTGGTAATTTAGAACACTTATAATTACATGTGAGTATAAAATGAAGGCCTCCCAATTATTTTTAACAATATTATGAGGAATAAAATACCAGATGGAGTTTGGTGTTGTAAGACAATGCTTAATCCACTTTATTTTGATTGTATTTTTTAAGTCAATAACATTTAATAATTCAAATCCTCCTTCTTTTCTGGGCCCAGAAAGTATATCTGTTTTAGGTGATGGTGTCGGTTTTTCCAAGCGAAATTAGAAAGTACCGTGTTAAATTCCTTAGATGTTGAATCTTGGACATACAGAGACAAGGCGGGATGAACAAGTCTAGAAAGGCCTTCAGCTTTAGTTAAGAGAATTCTTCCAAAAATGGATAAATCCTGTTGTAGCCACATATTCATCATATTTTTTGTCTTTTTTAGGAAATTAAGTTTTTGTCTGTAAGCTATCTTTAGTTACATCAATACCAAAATATATAACAGTTTTCTTTACTGGTATGTTGCAAATGTGTTCATCATCTGTAGCAAATAGACTTAAAATTTCACATTTTCTTGTATTGAGATGTAAGCCTGAGGCTCTAGAAAACACATTAACCAAATGTAAAGCTGGTCCAATTTGATTATTCTCTCAAAAACAAGGCTGTGTCATATGCCAGTTGAATTTCTCTAAGACCTTGTATACTATTCAAAACCTGTAATGATATTAATTCTACAACTCTCAAGCTAATTATTCCTTATTTCATCGTAGTCGACATTTCTTCCTCATCGATACATTCTCTATACATTTCTATCAGAGGGGATTCAATAATATCCTAGAAGCACAAGTAAAATTCAGTAGTTAAACCATCAATCTCAGGGGATTTTCAGGTTTCCATCTCAGGTATGGACAGACAGGTGGACACTGTCAGGTAAAATTTCTGGCTTCTGTGCGTGCGGCACCATCTCAGCAAGCGAGCACAACAGAATGATAGATTGACTTGATGTGCAAATAATAGAAAACCGCTTTGCAGTGTAAAGGATTTTTTTTTTTTGGTTAAAGATTCGTTCTGACATAGACGCCTTTATTTGACAACAGAGAGACAGGAAATGACAGGAGAGAGAAGGGAGCTGCATTTATTCTCTGATCACTTCAAAAATGCTCCTTTTGTCTCCTTTTGATATTGAAGTGATGACTGGCTCTATCCTCAGGACAACATGCAGAGATCAATATTTAATATAGTGATTTATCATGTGGGAGGACATATTTGTTCACATCTTCTTCTTCAGGTCTTTTCCTCTCAGACTTCAGTGAAAGAATCCAGCAGACAGTTGAGACAGATGAGTTTCAGCCTGTTTCTGTGTCACTCTGACAAACTGAGGAACACTGCTTCATGTTGAACAGCAGTTAGGACTCATGTTGGATAGAAAATCATTGTGACTGTGTTTCTTCCTCCAGGGTGGACCATGGTGGAGAGCACAGGTTAAAACCTGGTCTGAAGAAGTGTAAGTGTGGATTGAATTTGATTCATGACAACTAAACAGCACACAGTCAGTTTCTCTTTAAATACAAAGTTGATCTTTGTGGTATTTATTCATTAAAACATTACTGACAAAATGTGTCATCATGAAACTTTATAGAAATGAACAACAGATCAGAAGTTAAACAGAGAATAAATCCATCAGGTGTGTCAGATGATAAACTGCTGCTGTGTTGTTTCTTCTTCTCTTCATCAGATTTCTGTGAACTCACACTGGACACAAACACAGTAAACTATTACCTCAAACTGTCTGATACAACAGGAAGGTGACATTGGTGGAGGAGCGTCTCATATCCTGATCATCAGACAGATTTAACTACTGGGTCAGCTGTCGTGTGGCATCTTTTCTGTGGATTAATATTCTCTTTAGTTTTTCTAGTACTGTGATGGTCGCTGTTACGGGGGAGTGGAGAGGAAGAGTTCTTATATCAGTGAGTTACAGAGGAATCAACAGGAGAGGAAAGAGTGAAGACTGTAGGTTTGGAAGGAATGATCAGTCCTGGAGTCTGAGCTGCTCTGAAGATGGTCGTTACTATGTCTGTCACAATAAGACAAGAACATCCATCTCCTCCTCCTCCTCCTCCTCCTCCTCCTCTTCCTCTTCCTCCTCCTCCTCCTCCTCCTCCTCTGTCTCTGGCAGAGTAGCAGTGTATGTGGACTGTCCTGCTGGCACTCTGTCCTTCTACAGAGTCTCCTCTGACACACTGATCCACCTCCACACCTTCAACACCACATTCACTGAACCTCTGTGTCCTGGGTTTGGGTTCGACTATGGTTCCTCAGTGTCTCTGTGTCCTCTGTCTGAGTGAGAGTCTCCTCTTGTGTGTTTAGATGTAAATAAATAACTTTGAGAAGTTTGAGTAACATTATTTTCATTGCCGGTTAAACACAACGAGCTTCTGTAACATTGATCTGATTATTAAAATAAAACCAGTTTGAACTTGAAGCTTTTTGTTTTGTGTTTGTTTTTGACACCAGCAGGACTCCGTACATCTCTGCTCTGTTTTTACTTTATTGAACATACAGGTAAACAGTAGTATCAGGTAAATATGTCTGTGGATCAAGGACTTCCTGTCTGACCGCTCCCAGACATCATCACGTTGGCTCTATTGAAATAATGAATGTTTTATTTATTTTTGTTTGTGCTCTGTAATCGTGATGCTTTGTACAATGACAATAAAGACTTTCTATCTAAATGAAGAATAGGAAGTGTGAAGGCTGATTCTTCTTTTCACCTTTACTTCAGTGACTTTTCACAAGTTGAATGAATTCATCATCACAGCAGAAGTGAAAGAGTTCAACTCTCTGAAAGGAAAATAGAGTCCAGACATAAAGTGTTCATATTACTGAGTCATCACATTATGATTCATGTCTCTCTGAAACTATAAGGGACACAATAAACATGTGTCTGTTTGTGAGCTCGAGGAGCTCGATGACGTCGTGTTTACTATTTAAAGCGTTGTATGTGACGTCACTCAGTGCGCCTGTGGGCGGGGCGTCAGGTTTCTCTTCCTGTGTGTGAGCAGGTGAGACACACCTGAGCAGCAGCAGACAGCAGCAGACGCTTTCATCACTTTGTCTTTTAAACTTTATTTCATATTTTTATTAACATTAAAGTGATCCGCGCGGAGCGGCAGCGCGAGACCGGAAACCTGAGCTACAACCGAGAGTCCGTGCACGCGCAGCAGCTGACGGGCCGCTGGCAGCAGGTGAGTCCACCTCAGGACCCGCAGGTTCTCAACCTGGGCTCTGGGCCCCCACAGGGCCGCGAGGTGATCAACAGGAGAAATCAATAAGATCACACTGGATTATTGATCTGCTATCAGTAAACAGGATGTTACTGTCTAAATATACAATCACATTCTAACAAACACTGATAGCTGAAACTTTATTTAACTCTTAAACTGTCAGTTAGTTTCTTAAAGTGAGTGCTCATGGGAAATGTAGTCCACTGATTAATGTCTGTGTTCAGTTTAATGTGAAGTCAATGAATCAATCATCAATCTATCAATCTTTATTTATAAAGGTCCAGATCACAACTAAAGTCATCTGAAGGCTCTTTACACACAGAGCAGCTCAGACTGATTCATGTGTTTGAAACTGAACTCAAAGTTTAGTATTTTCTCAGACGAGCTGAATCAGGATCAGTTTATTGATCGATCACTTCATTGATGAGTGTTTATTGATCAGTTAAACTGTGCTGTTACTGCTGATGAGCTGCTGGTACTTGTAGTTTTAATGAGGAGACTTTTAGCTGCTTTTGTGTACTTTTGTTTTTAATGACTCAAAACAATGAATCAGTTATTAAATCAAAGTGATTAATGTAACAGGTGGTAAATGACTGATGAATGGATGAATGGCAGCAGCTGTAGTTTAATGAACATGATGTTATATGTCCTGCTGTATATGAAGATATTAAAGTCCTAAACATTTGAGACTATCAGCCTCTAAACTCCAGAATCAGCTGATCAGAGACTGAAGCTGTGTGACATCACTGTGACATCACTGTGACATCACTGTCTCCAGGTGTGCAGGCTCCTCCCATCGCAGGTGGTGACGTGGTCGTTCAGCCGGAGAGACGCTGACGCTCAACGGCATCGAGAGTCTTCCGCCCGACGACGTCGTGAACAGTTTCCTTCCTCTCACACTCAGACTGACGGCAGCTGAAATGTCTCCCTCCTCGTTTTCCTCTTCCTCCTCCTCCTCCTCCTCTCCCTCCCTCTTCCTCCTCTTCCTCCTCTTCCTCCTGCTGCGACCTGGCGGCGGAGCGGCAGAGGACTCGGCCTGCAGCGGTGCTTTCCGCTCCGGTCAGAAGGACTTCGTGCTGGATGCAGAGGACGCAGTGAAGGAGGGAGCGGTTCTCCTCTCCACCACGCACGTGCTCTCTGCAGAGGCGTGCCAGCTGGCGTGCTGCCATGACGACCGCTGCAACGTGGCGCTGATGGAGCCGCGCAGCAGCGGAGCGCCAGCTGACAGTCACACCTGCGTCCTCTTCGACTGCGTCCACAGGAACCGCTTCGTGTGCAGGTTCGTGAACCAGGTCGGATACCTGAGCTACATCCTGGGGTCCGTGTACGCGCAGCACCTGGCGGGGCCGCAGGCAGCAGGTGAGTCCACCTCAGGACCCGCAGGTTCTCGACCTGGGCTCTGGGCCCCCACAGGGCCGCGCGGTGATCAACAGGAGAAATCAATAAGATCAAACTGGATTATTGATCTGCTATCAGTAAACAGGATGTTACTGTCTAAATATCCAATCACATTCTAACAAACACTGCTAGTTAAAACTTTATTTAACTCTTAATCTGTCAGTTAGTTTCTTGATGAATCTTTTAGTTGTTTTGTCCTCAACACAAAGATCCTTAGACTACTGTCAGAGGAAAGAAAGCAGAAAATAATATAATATTTGGACATCACTGTGACATCACTGTGACATCACTGTGACATCACTGTGACATCACTGTCTCCAGGTGGGCAGGCTCCTCCCATCGCCATCGCAGGTCGTGACGTGGTCGTTCAGCCCGGAGAGACGCTGACGCTCAACGGCATCGAGAGTCTGCCGCTGGACGACGCTCACATCAGCACCTACAGCTGGAAACAGAAGGGCGGAGCGGCCGCAGTCACCATGGAGGTAAAAACACCCACAACCAGAACCTGGTGGAACCCAGTGTCCTATGGTGAACCAGTATCCTATGGTGAACCCAGTGTCCTATGGTGTAACCAGTGTCCTATGGTATAACCCAGTGTCCTATGGTTTAACCAGTGTCCTATGGTGTAACCAGTGTCCTATGGTGTAACCAGTGTCCTATGGTGAACCCAGTGTTCTATGGTATAACCAATGTCCTATGGTGTAACCAGTGTTCTATGGTGTATCCCAGTGTCCTATGGTGTAACCAGTGTCCTATGGTGTAACCATTGTCCTATGGTGTAACCCAGTGTCCTATGGTTTAACCAGTGTCCTTCGGTGTAACTAGTGTCCTATGGTGTAACCAGTCTCCTATGGTGAACCCAGTGTCCTATGGTATAACCAGTGTCCAATGGTGAACCCAGTGTCCTATGGTGTAACCAGTGTCCTATGGTGTAACCAGTCTCCTATGGTGAACCCAGTGTCCTATGGTATAACCAGTGTCTAATGGTGAAACCAGTGTCCTATGGTGTAACCAGTGTCCTATGGTATAACCCAGTGTCCTATGGTGTAACCAGTGTCCAATGGTGAACCCAGTGTCCTATGGTGTAACCAGTGTCCTATGGTGTAACCAGTGTCCTATGGTTTAACCAGTGTCCTATGGTGTAGCCAGTGTCCTATGGTGTAACCAGTGTCCTATGGTGTAACCAGTGTCCTATGGTGTAACCAGTGTCCTATGGTATAACCAGTGTCTAATGGTGAAACCAGTGTCCTATGGTGTAACCAGTGTCCTATGGTATAACCCAGTGTCCTATGGTATAACCCAGTGTCCTATGGTATAACCCAGTGTCCTATGGTGTAACCAGTGTCCAATGGTGAACCCAGTGTCTTATGATGTAACCAGTGTCCTATGGTTTAACCAGTGTCCTATGGTGTAACCAGTGTCCTATGGTGTAGCCAGTGTCCTATGGTGTAACCAGTCTCCTATGGTGAACCCAGTGTCCTATGGTATAACCAGTGTCTAATGGTGAAACCAGTGTCCTATGGTGTAACCAGTGTCCTATGGTATAACCCAGTGTCCTATGGTATAACCCAGTGTCCTATGGTATAACCCAGTGTCCTATGGTATAACCCAGTGTCCAATGGTGAACCCAGTGTCCTATGGTGTAACCAGTGTCCTATGGTTTAACCAGTGTCCTATGGTGTAGCCAGTGTCCTATGGTGTAACCAGTGTCCTATGGTGTAGCCAGTGTCCTATGGTGTAACCACTGTCCTATGGTGTAACCAGTGTCCTATGGTGTAACCAGTATCCTATGGTGAACCAGTATCCTATGGTGAACCCAGTGTCCTATGGTGTAACCAGTGTCCTATGGTATAACCCAGTGTCCTATGGTGTAACCAGTGTCCTATGGTGTAACCAGTGTCCTATGGTGTAACCAGTGTCCTATGGTGTAACCAGTGTCCTATGGTGTAACCAGTGTCCTATGGTGTAACCAGTGTCCTATGGTGTAACCAGTGTCCTATGGTATAACCAATGTCCTATGGTGTAACCAGTGTTCTATGGTGTATCCCAGTGTCCTATGGTGTAACCAGTGTCCTATGGTGTAACCATTGTCCTATGGTGTAACCCAGTGTCCTATGGTGTAACCAGTGTCCTATGGTGTAACCAGTGTCCTATGGTATAACCCAGTGTCCTATGGTATAACCCAGTGTCCTATGGTGTAACCAGTGTCCTATGGTATAACCCAGTGTCCTATGGTATAACCCAGTGTCCTATGGTGTAACCAGTGTCCAATGGTGTGTCATTTGTTTTTGGGATCTTTCCTCCTCAATGTTAAAGATGAAATATTCCTTTATTATTCCCACAATGGTGAAATGTACATTATTACAGCAGCAAGTGGAGAAGAGCAGCAATAAGAAAAAGAATAAAGAACATTAAATAATAAATACAAATGTAGAAATACTCCAAATGTTTCTCTCTTAATTTACATGTTTTAAATGAAGTCATTATTAGTATAAGTTAAATACACTGTAGGTGATAAAATATGTAATATTGATCATTCTTTTGTGGTTACACCATTTGACATTTTCAGGAGCATTCAGTCTTACTTTTGGTAAAAAAAAATGGTGCAAATATCATTTCAAATGATAAAAAACCAACAAAAATACTAAATGTACATTTTAACAAACCTGATGCTGCTTTTAAATCTAGTTTAACTGATTTATGAATTCATCATCTTACCAACACTTATTATCACTGAGCCTTATTCCTCCTGTTCATACTGAGTTTATACTACTAGTCAGTATAAGCAGGAGGAACCTCTTTACTGTATTGATTAGCTTGTTTAATCTCAGTGACTGATGCTCCTGTGTGTTATTGATTGTGACCCTGCAGCCGACGGATCTACCGGACCAGGTGCGGCTCTCCAACCTGCAGCCGGGCTCATACGTCTTCCAGCTGACCGTCACCGACTCCAACGACCAATCGGACGACGCCGAGGTCACCGTCCTCGTGCTCAACCCGGAGCAGTCCAGCAGTGAGTGCTCATGGGAAATGTAGTCCACTGATTAATGTCTGTGTTCAGTTTAATGTGAAGTCAATTAATCAATCATCAATCTTTATTTATAAAGCTCCAGATCACAACTAAAGTCATCTGAAGGCTCTTTACACACAGAGCAGCTCAGACTGATTCACTGAAGTCAGCAGACTGAATCAGGATCAGTTTATTGATCGATCACCTACTGATGAGCGTTTATTGATCAGTTAAACTCTGCTGATGAACACACAATCAGTTCGTCTGCTGAGAGTTTCAAAGTTCAGTCGACTGAATCAGTGTTTGTGTTTTCAGGCCTGTGATCCACACCTCAGCTCAAACCGGTCCGACCGGAATAGCTGAAACACACACACACACACAAACACACACAAACACACACACACACACACACACACACACACACACACACACAAAAATACACACACACACACACACAAACGCCCACTCAACAGAAACTAAAGCAGCTCTGTGAGCCTTTTATTATTTTATGATGTCGTCTTGACTCGAGATGAGTCACATAACTGATGGAACTCTGCGGCTGTAAACTGACATGTAAATACATGTTGTTACCACACACACACACACACACACACACACACACACACACACTTACACACACACACTTACCTTACACACACACACCTCAAACACACACACACACCACACACACACACACACACACACACACCTCACCCACACACACACACACACACCTCACACACACACACACACACACACCTCACACACACACACACACCTCACACACACACACACACACCCTACTGAGGGTTAATGTGTACACGTTACATATTCTCCAGTATCGATCAAAGCTGTGATGTAATTGAAGCTTTACATTCTTTTCTTTGTTAGTTGAAATCTTCCTGAAGTTTTCCAGCTGCTGCGTCGTCTCTCACTCTGATTATTAATACTTTAACAACATGTTTCCTGTAGATGCCTCACAACCGGTTTAAATGTGTCGCCATAGTTGTGGTCTGATCTTAAAATGCTGCAACAAACAGCTTCTAACAAGCTGCTGGTACTTGTAGTTTTAATGAGAGAAGACTTTTAGCTGCTGGTACTTGTAGTTTTAACTAGAGAAGACTTTTAGCTGCTGGTACTTGTAGATTTAACTAGAGAAGACTTTTAGCTGCTGGTACTTGTAGTTTTAATGAGAGAAGACTTTTAGCTGCTGGTACTTGTAGTTTTAACTAGAGAAGACTTTTAGCTGCTGGTACTTGTAGTTTTAGTGAGAGAAGACTTTTAGCTGCTGGTACTTGTAGTTTTAGTGAGAGAAGACTTTTAGCTGCTGGTACTTGTAGTTTTAGTGAGAGAAGACTTTTAGCTGCTGGTACTTGTAGTTTTAGTGAGAGAAGACTTTTAGCTGCTGGTACTTGTAGTTTTAGTGAGAGAAGACTTTTAGCTGCTGGTACTTGTAGTTTTAGTGAGAGAAGACTTTTAGCTGCTGGTACTTGTAGTTTTAGTGAGAGAAGACTTTTAGCTGCTGGTACTTGTAGTTTTAGTGAGAGAAGACTTTTAGCTGCTGGTACTTGTAGTTTTAACTAGAGAAGACTTTTAGCTGCTGGTACTTGTAGATTTAACTAGAGAAGACTTTTAGCTGCTGGTACTTGTAGTTTTAGTGAGAGAAGACTTTTAGCTGCTGGTACTTGTAGTTTTAACTAGAGAAGACTTCTTGTGTCAGACTCTGTGTCACATGACCTCCTCTGTCCTATCAGAGTACTGTCTGGCTCCGGTGAAGGTGGGTCCGTGTCGTGCTGCGTTTCCTCGCTGGCGTTATGACGCTTCGACGGGCGACTGTGTGCAGTTTGTGTTCGGAGGCTGTAAATCAAACAACAACAACTTCCTGTCCAAAGAAGAATGTTTGTCCGCCTGCAAAGGAGTCAAAGGTAACACACACCTGACAGTACACACAGGTAACACACACCTGACAGTACACACAGGTAACACACACCTGACAGTACACACACTTCCTGTTGTATAACTAATGTGTGTGTGTGTGTGTCCACAGTGATGTCAGAGAGAGCCATCCCTCTGCCCGCTGCAGGTCAGTCCCTCAATGCTCTTCATCTCATCTTTACAGCATGTTGAGGATCTAAAAGAAATAAAACTGTGTGTGTGTGTGTGTGTGCGTGTGTGTGTGTGTCTGTATGTGTGTGTGCGCAGAGGTGTGTGGGTCTGCGTGTCTTACTGGTCAGCTGGTCTGCGGCGGCGGCTGCTGTTTGGACAGAAGTCTGGAGTGTGACGGCGCGGTGCAGTGCAGCGACGGATCGGATGAAAACCACTGCAGCAAACGTAACACACATACACACACAGAGACACACAAAGAGACACACACACATACACACACACAGAGACACACACACACAGCAGTGACCTTCCTCCTCCTCTTCCTCAGTGAATCAGACCTTCTCTCGGCTGCTGAGCATCGATGTGAACCAGAGGAAAGGTCAGTTGAGTCTCTGTCTGTCTGACCTATCGAGCTAACAGGCTGCATGCTAACTGCCCCCCCCCCCCCCCAGCTTGGTGCTAACAGGCTACATGCTAACTACCCCCCCCCCAGGTGGGGAGTTCCGGTCCTCTGAAATGAGGCCAACGAGGAAGTAACTTAAAACTGCATTCTATCAAAAGGCCACCAGGGGGCGACCGTTTTGGTGTCAAAAGGACTTCCGTCTCTATACAAGTCAATGGAGAATTCACCAACTTCTCACTTGATTTCTAACCTCAGTAAACGTTTTCAAAATGTGTTTATGGTCTCAATCGCTAGTTTAAAGCCTTCTTCAATGCAGTATGATGTTCATTTGGGACATTTTGGCCTCCCTGATTTTATATGTGACGATAAAGCAGGGTATGCATTAGGGCGTGGCTACGTGGTGATTGACAGGTTGATTGGTTCACAGGTTCAGGAGGGCGCCTCATGCTCCTCCTGATGCCCATATAAGTAGAATCCATGTTTTTATTTTTCCCAGCATGCACCTGACATTTTCTTTGCCCCGCCCCCCCCCCAGCTCGGTGCACGGAGCCCCCCCGCACCGGCCCCTGCAGAGCTAGTCACACCCGCTGGTACTACGACCCTCTGAACAGGAAGTGCCAACGCTTCACCTTCGGAGGCTGCGACGGAAACGACAACAACTTCGAAACCATCGACAAGTGCAGCGAAACCTGCGACGGAGTGACAGGTACTAGTACACGCTTTATACAGTACTAGTACACGCTTTATACAGTACTAGTACACGCTTTATACAGTACTAGTACACGCTTTATACAGTACTAGTACACGCTTTATACAGTACTAGTACACGCTTTATACAGTACTAGTACATGCTTTATATAGTACTAGTACACGCTTTATACAGTACTAGTACATGCTTTATATAGTACTAGTACACGCTTTATACAGTACTAGTACATGCTTTATATAGTACTAGTACACGCTTTATACAGTACTAGTACACGCTTTATACAGTACTAGTACACGCTTTATACAGTACTAGTACATGCTTTATACAGTACTAGTACGCGCTTTATACAGTACTAGTACACACTTTATACAGTACTAGTATACAAGCTTTATACAGTACTAGTACACGCTTTATATAGTACTAGTACACGCTTTATACAGTACTAGTACACGCTTTATATAGTACTAGTACACGCTTTATACAGTACTAGTACACGCTTTATACAGTACTAGTACATGCTTTATACAGTATTAGTACACGCTTTATATAGTACTAGTACACACTTTATACAGTACTAGTACACGCTTTATATAGTACTAGTACACGCTTTATATAGTACTAGTACACGCTTTATACAGTACTAGTACACACTTTATACAGTACTAGTACACGCTTTATATAGTACTAGTACACACTTTATACAGTACTAGTACACGCTTTATACAGTACTAGTACACGCTTTATACAGTACTAGTACACACTTTATACAGTACTAGTACACACTTTATACAGTACTAGTACACGCTTTATACAGTACTAGTACACACTGACACACAGGAGCTTTATTGATTTAAAGGTGTGATTGATCAGCGTGTGATTGATCATGATGTGATTGATCAGCGTGTGATTGATCAGCGTGTGATTGATCAGCGTGTGATTGATCAGGGTGTGATTGATCAGGGTGTGATTGATCAGTGTGTGATTGATCAGTGTGTGATTGATCAGGGTGTGATTGATCATGATGTGATTGATCAGGGTGTGATTGATCAGGGTGTGATTGATCAGCGTGTGATTGATCAGCGTGTGATTGATCAGCGTGTGATTGATCAGGGTGTGATTGATCAGTGTGTGATTGATCAGGGTGTGATTGATCAGTGTGTGATTGATCAGCGTGTGATTGATCAGGGTGTGATTGATCAGCGTGTGATTGATCAGTTCTCTCCGTGTGCAGAGCGTCATGTGTTTTCCAGAGGAATGTTTGAACGCTTCGAAGAAGAAGAAGACGACGACTCAGGTGAGACATTTATACAGGTTAATGCCTGATGATGAAGATGATGGTGATGGTGATGATGGTGATGGTGATGGTGATGGTGGTGGTGATGGTGATGGTGATGATGGTGGTGATGATGGTGACGGTGGTGATGATGATGGTGGTGATGATGATGGTGGTGATGGTGGTGGTGATGGTGATGGTGGTGATGGTGGTGATGATGGTGGTGATGATGATGATGGTGGTGATGATGAGGATGGTGATGATGGTGATGGTGATGATGATGGTGACGGTGGTGATGATGATGATGGTGGTGATGATGGTGGTGATGATGATGGTGGTGATGATGGTGGTGGTGATGGTGACGGTGGTGATGGTGGTGATGATGATGGTGGTGGTGGTGGTGATGATGATGGTGGTGATGGTGGTGGTGGTGGTGATGATGGTGGTGATGATGATGGTGATGATGATGAGGGTGGTGGTGATGATGGTGATGGTGATGATGGTGATGATGATGGTGACGGTGGTGATGATGATGATGGTGGTGATGATGGTGGTGATGGTGATGATGATGGTGATGATGATGGTAGTGATGGTGATGGTGGTGATGATGATGGTGGTGATGATGATGATGGTGGTGATGGTGATGATGATGGTGATGGTGATGATGATGGTAGTGATGGTGATGGTGGTGATGATGATGATGGTGGTGATGGTGATGATGGTGGTGATGGTGATGATGATGGTGATGGTGATGATGATGGTAGTGATGGTGATGGTGGTGATGCAGTAACAGGAAGTGACCTCACTGTCTCTTCCTCAGGCTCCATAGCGCTGGCCGTCGTCCTGTCGGTAGCCATTTTGGCTCTGTTGGCGGTCCTCACATACTGCTTCCTGAAGTCTCGGCGGGAGCGTTTGCATCGACCCGTCCCAACCGCCGCGCTGCCCGAGCACGACACGCTCGTCTACAACAGCACCACCAAACCTGTATGACATCATCACCGCCCCCACACCTGTATGACATCATCACCGCCACCACACCTGTATGACATCATCACCGCCCCCAAGCCTGTATGACATCATCACCGCCACCAAACTTGTATGACATCATCACCGCCCCCCACACCTGTATGACATCATCACCGCCACCAAACCTGTATGACATCATCACCGCCACCAAACCTGTATGACATCATCACCGCCACACCTGTATGATATCATCACCACCACACCTGTGACATCATCACCACCAAACCTGTATGACATCATCACCACCAAACCTGTATGACATCATCACCGCCCCCACACCTGTATGACATCACCACCGCCACCAAACCTGTATGACATCACCACCACCAAACCTGTATGACATCACCTCCTCCAAACCTGTATGACATCATCACCGCCACCAAACCTGTATGACATAATCACCACCAAACCTGTATGACATCATCACCTCCTCCAAACCTGTATGACATCATCACCGCCCCCACAACTGTATGACATCATCACCGCCACCAAACCTGTATGACATCATCACCTCCTCTGTGGACGACGTGTTGATGTTTTGTGTCATTTTCCTTTAATTCTGTAATTTTTCTTCTTTCTTGTCGTTTTATCAGATTTTCACTTTGAGCATAATGAGTTTTATTATTTACAGTTTTTACATGTTGATGATTTTGGTTGGTTTGGGTTCGTGCTCTCTGAGTATATTTAATATGTGACGTGTTTAATGTATTTATGAGTGTAAATATGAAGCTTCATCTCAGGGTGTCCAATATCTGCTGCTGTCATCTCTTCACTGTTTGTTGTGTCAATAAAGTTTCACGGGAACAACAGACGCTGCAGATTTACTGTCTGATGGTAACGAGACACAGAAGAAGACCATGAGACGCAGCTGAAAGCTTCACGTTTCTCTTTCAGTTCAAAAAAACAAAGAAACTGAACTTTCAGGTCCCAGTTTGAACAGTTTGTAACGTGCAGCTCTCTCTGCTGTCCAGCAGGGGGCGACACGGTTATTACACAAAACATGACACTCAGATATTCATTGAAGTTTTAGTTTTTATTCAGTTTTCAGCTCATTGAATAAAAATAACATTGTTTGAAATAAATAAATAGTTGACATGGTGAGCTTTTAAGGTATTCAGCAGGAAATAGAATAACTGAATATTAAGTATAGTATTTTTAATTTAAACAAATTTAAAATTAATGTTACTGAATCACAAACTGTTTAATATATAATATTACTGTTTAAACAGTCATGTTTAATATATAACAGTAAATAAATAAACAATAAAACTTTCTCTATGGCTGCTAAAGTAGAACCCTCAGTAGAACCCTCAGTAGAACCCTCAGTAGAACCCTCAGGAGAACCCTCTGTGTCCTCAGTAGAACCCTCAGGGGAACCCTCAGTAGAACCCTCAGTAGAACCCTCAGGAGAACCCTCTGTGTCCTCAGTAGAACCCTCAGGGGAACCCTCAGGGGAACCCTCAGTAGAACCCTCAGGAGAACCCTCAGTAGAACCCTCAGTAGAACCCTCAGTAGAACCCTCAGTAGAACCCTCAGGAGAACCCTCAGTAGAACCCTCAGGAGAACCCTCAGGGGAACCTTTAGTTCTCAAAGTGCTGGCTGCTGATCTTCTCTTTTTTTCTGCTGTTTGAAAGGCTGCGCATGCGCAGAGCGCGGCTGTGTGTCCGGGATGTGACCGGGGCGGAGATGTTCCGGAGGCTCGGTGTGAAACACACTTAACGGAACTTTATCGGAACCTTTTGGTCGTTAAACGTCCCGGTGAGTGAAGCTTCTGTTCGGTCCGTCTGAGTTTAACTGGTTCACTGCTAACTTTAAACTTTAAACTTTAAAATTTAAACTTCAGAACCGAGCTTCATTCTCACGTCTTATGTTTGAGTCAGAATTAAAGATAAATGTTAATATTTAATATTTAATATATAATAATATAATAATATAACAGCATGACGTCGCTCCTGCAGCCTGAAGGTCTCTGCCTCAGAGAAACTCAACATTAAACATTACGAGCTTGTCTGAGGAAGTGAACGCATCACACATCATAACATCACCAACACTTTAATCACAACTTATTAATGTTTGATTCCGCATTAACTTCTCACACATGGGAACATTTATAGTAAAGATATTTCTACTTTAGTCGGTTTGTTTCGCAACCAGCGCTGAGCCAACACGCCCAGACTGCTGTGTGTGCGTGTGCGTGTGTGCGCGTGCGTGCAGCTGTTATTCAGGCGTGTTTGGACAGATGTGCACCGCTGCAGGAAAGATTTAAACAAACACAAAATAATAATCACAACTAATAAACTCACATGTGAAACTTTCACTCAGTCATTAAACAAACATGGAAACAGGAAGTGAACAGGCGGAACAGGCTCTACCTGTGCGTTGCCATGGTAACAGACCAGATTCCTGAGCTGACCAGGAAGCCACCTGAGCATGCTCAGACACGCTCAGGGCGTGCACACCCGTAGCAGGAGGTAACCATGGCAACAGCAATAAGTGACATGATGATGATGATGATGATGAAGGTTTTAATCTGATGTCACTGTTTTAGCTCTGAATATAGACACTGAATATTTTTAGTTTCTGAGCCAAAGAAAGTAAGTATTATTATTATGGGATGTTTTATAGACTAAAAGATGGTTCAATAAGGATCAATAAGGATCAATAATGATCAGGTCGTGTTTTGACCAGCTTGAAGAGTTGCTAGATGACGTCCTCACCATCATCTTCATCACCATCATCTTTATCTTCATCATCATCATCATCATCAGCAGCAGCAGCAGCTTTAAGTGGAACATTGAGTTTGTGCCGTGTTAATGTTGAGTTACAGCTGCTGCAGTGTCCCTGAACGCATCACTGACTGCTGCTCACCTTCACCTGAACACACACAATTACACACACACACAACAACACACACAATAACACAGACACACACACACAATAACACACACAATAACACACACACACACACAATAACACAGACACATAAACACACACACTGAGACACAATAACACACAAACAATAACACACAGACACACACACACAATAACACACACAATAACACACACACACAATAACACAGACACACAAACACACACACTGAGACACAATAACACACACACAATAACACACAGACACACACAAACACACACACACACACACAGAGGTAACTGAAGGTGGTGTGTGTGTGCAGCATGAAGCATGGTGGTGGTGCAGCATGAAGCATGGTGGTGCAGCATGAAGCATGGTGGTGCAGCATGAAGCATGGTGGTGGTGCAGCATGAAGCATGGTGGTGGTGCAGCATGAAGCATGGTGGTGGTGCAGCATCATGAAGCATGGTGGTGCAGCATCATGAAGCATGGTGGTGCAGCAGCATGAAGCATGGTGGTGGTGCAGCATGAAGCATGGTGGTGGTGCAGCATGAAGCATGGTGGTGCAGCATCATGAAGCATGGTGGTGGTGCAGCATGAAGCATGGTGGTGGTGCAGCATGAAGCATGGTGGTGGTGCCATCACTTATTATATATTATATATTTTTAATTAATTGACTTTACTTTGTAGGAATCTGTTTCCACTTTGACATTAAAGAGTTGTTTTCTTCTTTATTACTGTTTTATTGACAACATGTTCTTTTTGTATGTGTGTGTGTGTGTGTGTGTGTGTGTGTGTGTGTGTGTGTGTGTGTAGGTTGGTGTGTATATATGTGTGTGTGTAGGTCGTTGTGATGCCTGAAGGATCTCGCAGCTCCTCGTGTGACGCCTCGATGGGTGAAGGTAAGACTCTCTGATTGGTTGATGATTGAGTTGAATTCAGTCACCATGGCGACGAGGCTTCATCCTATTAACTGGTGTCAGATAGATCCATCAGTCACATCCACCAACCACATCCACCAACCACATCCATCAGTCACATCCTTATATCCATAATAAACATGATGTAGTATAATATTTGGTGATGGTGCAAACATTAATAACGTCTCTGTGAGTGTCTGCAGCTCACAGACGCGTCTTTGTCGTCCTCTCCGTGTTGTCTGGCGGTCTGTGTGCTCATTCTTCTTCTGTGGTGGGTGGTGGAGGGAACCGGCGGCGTCTGACCCCCACCCACCCCCTCCCCCCTCCACCCCCGCCCCCCCTCACCCGAGACAAAAGAGGTCTATGTGAGCAGCAGGACAGTCGTGTGTTTAATATGAGCTCAGTTTGTGCTGCAGTTTGAATACGCTGTGTTTCCTGTTTCACAATAAGAGCACGGCTGCTGCACAGAGTTCATCTTCACTCTACAAACCAGGTTAGGATGGTGGAGGAAGAACAGGTTAGGATGGTGGAGGAAGAACAGGTTAGGATGGTGGAGGCAGCACAGGTTAGGATGGTGGAGGCAGCAGAGGTTAGGATGGTGAAGGCAACACAGGTTAGGATGGTGAAGGCAGCACAGGTTAGGATGGTGGAGGAAGAACAGGTTAGGATGGTGGAGGCAGCAGAGGTTAGGATGGTGAAGGAAGAACAGGTTAGGATGGTGAAGGCAGCAGAGGTTAGGATGGTGGAGGCAGCAGAGGTTAGGATGGTGGAGGCAGCAGAGGTTAGGATGGTGAAGGCAGCACAGGTTAGGATGGTGTAGGCAGCAGAGGTTAGGATGGTGAAGGAAGAACAGGTTAGGATGGTGAAGGCAGCAGAGGTTAGGATGGTGGAGGCAGCAGAGGTTAGGATGGTGAAGGAAGAACAGGTTAGGATGGTGGAGGCAGAACAGGTTAGGATGGTGGAGGCAGCAGAGGTTAGGATGGTGGAGGCAGCAGAGGTTAGGATGGTGAAGGAAGAACAGGTTAGGATGGTGGAGGCAGCAGAGGTTAGGATGGTGAAGGCAGAACAGGTCAAATAATATTGATCATGATTAATTTATAAAATCAATAAAAGTGGAAAACATCCAAGGAGGTGAATACTGTTTTGGGGACTGTAGTTATGATGTCATTAAGGTGTAGTTATGATATCATTAAGGTGTAGTTATGATATCATTAAGGTGTAGTTATGATGTCATTAAGGTGTAGTTATGATATCATTAAGGTGTAGTTATGATATCATTAAGGTGTAGTTATGATGTCATTAAGGTGTAGTTATGATGTCATTAAGGTGTAGTTATGATGTCATTAAGGTGTAGTTATGATGTCATTAAGGTGTAATGTTCTGCCTCATGATGATGGTCAGTGTTGTACTCAGTGAGTCCAGCAGGAGGCGACTCTGCTGCTCACTCTGTATAATTGGATTAAGCCCCGCCCCCCCTGAACACACACACACACACACACACACACACACACACACACACACCCCCCCGGCTGAGCTGCAGGTAGCCTCACACTGAGTGAGCCGTGCAGGTCCTGGTCTCTGTCCTGGTGCAGGTAGGCTGTCAGTAGTTTTAGTGTTATTGATCATGTTATTGATCATGTTATTGATCATGTTATTGATCATGTTTGTCTGGACAGTGATGTCACAGCGTCCCCGTAGCAACGGCTTCTGAGGCTCATCAGAAACTTTAATGATTGATGATCAGTGTGTGTAAGTATGTATGTGTGTGTGTGTTTGTTACTATGTGTGTGTGTGTGTGTGTGTGTGTGTGTGTGTGTGTGTGTGTGTGTGTGTTCGTTACTATGTGTGTGTGTGTGTGTGTGTGTGTGTGTGTGTATGTATGTATGTATATATATGTGTGTGTGTGTGTGTGTGTATGTGTGTATATATGTGTGTGTGTGTGTGAATGTATGTGTGTGTGTCTCTTCCCTCTGAGATAATCTCGGGTCACATGACTGGACTCCTAATCGGCAGACTCTTAATCGCCATGGAAACCAGCTGAGTTTAACTGTGTTACATAAGACAGGTGCTGTGATGTCACTGTGATGACATCATCACCAGGTGTCATTCCTCCACAGATTGATCAGTTGGTTGATTGATGATGTGATGAGGTGATTTCGAAGCTGAGCTGTCAATCAATCACTGATGATTGATTTCTATTGATCTCTGATCAGAAACTGAGAGAACATCAAAGGTCTGATCAGATTTGTTGAGTATCATATTGACAGTCAGTTTAAAGTCACTGACGCTGTGTTAGACGAGCAATGCAGGCTCCTATTGGACAGTTGTACAGGAAGTGCTGCTGTGGACCAATCACAGTGTGTGTATGAGCGCTCTCTCTGATCCGGTTTGTTTGACCACAGACCGGAAGTGAGTCTGTTGTTTCCTGTTATGTAATGTTATGTACCTCAGACCATGTTTACCCTGCACCCTGAACCTTACACCCTACACCCTGCACCCTGTACCCTACACCCTACACCATGCACCCTGCACCCTATACCCTGCACCCTACACCCTGTACCCTACACCCTGTACCCTGCACCCTACACCCTACACCCTGTACCCTACACC
>NC_084986.1:321534-326534 GCF_963691925.1 Scomber scombrus | reverse complement strand
TTTACTGTAGTACAGTTAGAGGTACTTGTACTTTACTGTAGTACAGTTAGAGGTACTTATACTTTACTGTTGTACAGTTAGAGGTACTTCACTATTAATAATCTAATGATGTCATAATAATAATATATCAGTCAGAGGACCAAACCACTACTTTTACTGTAATACTGCATACTACATCACTATAATACTGCAGTACTTTTACTGTAATACTGCATACTACATCACTATAATACTGCAGTACTTTTACTGTAATACTGCATACTACATCACTATAATACTGCAGTACTTTTACTGTAATACTGCAGTACTTTACTGTAATACTGCATACTACATCACTCATAATACTGCAGTACTTTTACTGTAATACTGCAGTACTTTACTGTAATACTGCATACTACATCACTATAATACTGCAGTACTTTACTGTAATACTGCATACTACATCACTATAATACTGCAGTACTTTACTGTAATACTGCATACTACATCACTATAATACTGCAGTACTTTACTGTAATACTGCATACTACATCACTATAATACTGCAGTACTTTACTGTAATACTGCATACTACATCACTATAATACTGCAGTACTTTTACTGTAATACTGCATACTACATCACTCATAATACTGCAGTACTTTACTGTAATACTGCATACTACATCACTATAATACTGCAGTACTTTTACTGTAATACTGCATACTACATCACTCATACTACTGCAGTACTTTTACTGTAATACTGCATACTACATCACTATAATACTGCAGTACTTTTACTGTAATACTGCATACTACATCACTCATAATACTGCAGTACTTTTACTGTAATACTGCATACTACATCACTCATAATACTGCAGTACTTTTACTGTAATACTGCATACTACATCACTATAATACTGTAGTACTTTTACTGTAATACTGCATACTACATCACTATAATACTGCAGTACTTTTACTGTAATACTGCATACTACATCACTATAATACTGCAGTACTTTTACTGTAATACTGCATACTACATCACTATAATACTGCAGTACTTTTACTGTAATACTGCATACTACATCACTATAATACTGCAGTACTTTTACTGTAATACTGCAGTACTTTACTGTAATACTGCATACTACATCACTCATAATACTGCAGTACTTTTACTGTAATACTGCAGTACTTTACTGTAATACTGCATACTACATCACTATAATACTGCAGTACTTTACTGTAATACTGCATACTACATCACTATAATACTGCAGTACTTTACTGTAATACTGCATACTACATCACTATAATACTGCAGTACTTTACTGTAATACTGCATACTACATCACTATAATACTGCAGTACTTTACTGTAATACTGCATACTACATCACTATAATACTGCAGTACTTTTACTGTAATACTGCATACTACATCACTCATAATACTGCAGTACTTTACTGTAATACTGCATACTACATCACTATAATACTGCAGTACTTTTACTGTAATACTGCATACTACATCACTCATACTACTGCAGTACTTTTACTGTAATACTGCATACTACATCACTATAATACTGCAGTACTTTTACTGTAATACTGCATACTACATCACTCATAATACTGCAGTACTTTTACTGTAATACTGCATACTACATCACTATAATACTGCAGTACTTTACTGTAATACTGCATACTACATCACTCATACTACTGCAGTACTTTTACTGTAATACTGCATACTACATCACTATAATACTGCAGTACTTTTACTGTAATACTGCATACTACATCACTCATACTACTGCAGTACTTTTACTGTAATACTGCATACTACATCACTCATAATACTGCAGTACTTTTACTGTAATACTGCATACTACATCACTATAATACTGCAGTACTTTTACTGTAATACTGCATACTACATCACTCATACTACTGCAGTACTTTTACTGTAATACTGCATACTACATCACTCATAATACTGCAGTACTTTTACTGTAATACTGCATACTACATCACTATAATACTGCAATACTTTTACTGTTTATGGGTTATTGTCTCTGCAGCAGTTAGCCGGTACGCTAACACTAATGATTCTAATCGATCGGTGTTGATTATCGATTATTGATCAGAAATCAGCCTCAAACTGTCAAGATGTTTGCAGAGGTGATGATGTCACAGCGCTGTGACATCACATCCTGTCTCCTCCGCTTTAGAAAATACAAGAAACTAAGGTGTGATGTCACAGGTGTTTAATATGATGTCATTAATGAAGTTTCTGCTGATTCGTTTGATTCTCGCTGTTGACTGATGATGTCATGATTATGATGATGATATGATGATTTCATGATGTCATGATGATGATGATGATGTCATGCCCCCCCCCCCCCCCAGAGTCCCCCCGCCTCTCCACTGCCTCCATCAGCAGTAATGAGCGCGCTCCGTCTGACTCCTCCGACTTGCCGTCCGCTCGGCGCCCGGTGAGTCTCGTCTCCACGCTGTCGTCTGGATCCGGATCCTCCAGAGACGACCTCGCCCCCCCCCCGGCCCGCCCGCTGTCCTCGGACCCAGACGTAGACCTTGACCTGAGCCCCCCCGAGGGCCGGCAGCCGTGGCCCCTCCCCTCACCTGACAGGAAGGGGCGGAGCCTGAACAGCAGCAGCATGGCGCCCAACCCTCAGCTGACCTACCTGGACCGCGTCGTCATGGAGATCATCGAGACGGAGAGGATGTACGTCAGAGACCTGCGTATGATCGTAGAGGTGAGACGACATGTGTCCCCCCCTGCTGGTTAATCACAGATTAAATAATAAAACTATCTAACTGCACATTTTTAACTTTTTTTGCTTTCACGTTAAAAAAGATTATTATAGAATTAATGTTATAAACTAAAAACAGATTACAGTTTAACCATTAACAGTAACTCTCTGTAACAGACTCGTCTATAATTAGTTGATGTAATTCTGTTTAAGACGTTGAGGATTAACTCTGATATAACGTCAGGCTGCAAACCACAAACACTGTAAATATATATTAATATATTAATATATATACATTGATCAGTGATCAGTGAGGTCAGTCTGCCCCCTGCTGGACGTACAACGACATGATAGATAAATAATATAACATATACCCCCCCCCCCCCCCCCCCCAGGACTACCTGGCTCACATCATCGATCAGTCTGATTTGTCGATCCGGCCGGAGCAGGTTTGCTCTCTGTTCGGGAACATCGAAGACATCTACGAGTTCAACAGGTGAGTAAATGGAGCGCTCCTAACGAGCTCTTCCTGTGTTAACGAGCTCTTCCTGTTAACGAGCTCTTCCTGTGTTAACGAGCTCTTCCTGTGTTAACGAACTCTTCCTGTATTAACGAGCTCTTCCTGTTAACGAGCTCTTCCTGTTAACGAGCTCTTCCTGTTAACGAGCTCTTCCTGTGTTAACGAGCTCTTCCTGTGTTAACGAGCTCTTCCTGTTAACGAGCTCTTCCTGTGTTAACGAGCTCTTCCTGTTAACGAGCTCTTCCTTTATTAACGAGCTCTTCCTGTGTTAACGAGCTCTTCCTGTATTAACGAGCTCTTCCTGTGTTAACGAGCTCTTCCTGTGTTAACGAGCTCTTCCTGTATTAACGAGCTCTTCCTGTATTACTGAGCTCTTCCTGTTTTAACGAGCTCTTCCTGTGTTAACGAGCTCTTCCTGTGTTAACGAGCTCTTCCTCTGTTAACGAGCTCTTCCTGTGTTAACAAGCTCTTCCTGTATTAACGAGCTCTTCCTCTGTTAACGAGCTCTTCCTGTATTAACGAGCTCTTCCTGTGTTAACGAGCTCTTCCTCTGTTAACGAGCTCTTCCTGTCTCAGGTGTCTCTGCTGCGGTCGCAGGGTGAGTTTGTTTCGCTGCCTGGATCGTCCCGGCTGCACTGCGTGCTGTGTGCGGTGCTTTGACGTGTTTCACTCACACACATAAAAACACAAACGTCCTGACTTCCTGCAGGACCTTAAATGTCACATCAGTGTGTGCAGTGATGCAGTGTGAAGTTCAAGTCCTCTGAATCTGTCCAGGAATTCGTAGCTTTGAAGGAGTTTAAACACTGTGGATGTTTTACAGGCTGACGTCAGTGTTTTAACTAAAGAACATTTCATCTGAATTATTTCCCTTTATGAATCAACATTTATTTAGTTCATTATTTAAACTGCAGAGATCAGGCTGATGCTGTAAATAGTCTAAGTCTCAGTCTGAGGGTCCTGATAAAGCACTTCCTGTCTTCGATCACGTCGTCCTTCGATTGTTTGAAACTAAAAAGCTCGACACGCATGACGTATGAATCTGTCAGCTGAGCTTTCTGTCGTGTCACATGATCTTCAGCAGGAGGAAAAGTTCAGGTTCAAACTTTCATTTCTCTTTTTTTAAATATTTAATTCACTTTTTATTTTTTAATCAATTTAAAAAATCTCAGTTTTAAAGCTTCATATTGTAGATCACGTGATGTGACTGAAAGCTCCAGAACAGCTGTTGAGTGTTTTTGTGTAAGACATGTTGTTGTTGTTGTTGTTGTTGTTGTCGTCACGGTAACAGTGTTTCCCGCTCACAGCGAGCTGCTGCAGTCTCTCGACCTGTGTGACAACGACCCGGTTGCCGTGGCGAGGTGCTTCGTCATGAAGGTGAGAAAAAAAAAACTTTATTTCATCAAATCTGTTCAAACTTTATAAAAACTGACAGGAAGTAAAATATTAAATTAAATAATTAATTAAACATTAAAACAGAAAAAATGTGATGATGATGATTTTCTTCTTTCAGAGTGAATACTTTGAAATATACACACAGTACTGCACCAATTATCCAAAGTGAGTAACGAGCTCTTTCTCTCCACACCTGTGTTAACGAGCTCTTCCTGTCCTCACCTGTACTAACGAGCTCTTCCTGTCCTCACCTGTACTAACGAGCACTTCCTGTCCTCACCTGTACTAACGAGCTCTTCCTGTCCTCACCTGTGTTAACGAGC
>NC_084986.1:289034-314034 GCF_963691925.1 Scomber scombrus | reverse complement strand
CAGTATCACCAGTATAAACACCAGTAACACCAGTAACACCAGTAATACCAGTATCACCAGTATCGCCAGTAACACCAGTAACACCAGTAACACCAGTATCACCAGTATAAACACCAGTAACACCAGTATCACCTGTAACACCAGTAACACCAGTATCACCAGTATCACCACTAACACCAGTAACACCAGTAATACCAGTATCGCCAGTAACACCAGTAACACCAGTAACACCAGTATCGCCAGTAACACCAGTAACACCAGTAACACCAGTAACACCAGTATCACCAGTAACACCAGTATCACCAGTATAAACACCAGTAACACCAGTATCACCAGTAATACCAGTATCACCAGTATCGCCAGTAACACCAGTAACACCAGTATCACCAGTATAAACACCAGTAACACCAGTATATGTGTATAATTTGTTTGTGCTGGTTTCAGGCGAAGGAAGCCATCTTGGAAATGGATTCTATCTGTGAGTATAACCAGTATAACCAGTATAACTAGTATAAACCAGTATAACCAGTATAAACCAGTATAACCAGTATAACCAGTATAAACCAGTGTAACCAGTGTAACCAGTATAACTAGTATAAACCAGTATAACCAGTATAACTAGTATAAACCAGTATAACCAGTGTAACCAGTATAACCAGTATAACCAGTATAACCAGTGTAACCAGTATAAACCAGTATAATAACCAGTATAAACCAGTATAACCAGTATAACCAGTGTAACCAGTATAACCAGTATAAACCAGTATAACCAGTATAACCAGTATAAACCAGTATAACCAGTATAACCAGTATAAACCAGTATAACCAGTATAAACCAGTATAACCAGTATAAACCAGTATAAACCAGTATAACCAGTATAAACCAGTATAAACCAGTATAAACTGGTTATACTGTTACACCAGTAACACCAGTATCACTAGTGTGATACTGGTGTATAAACCAGTATAACCAGTATAAACCAGTATAACCAGTATAACCATTATAAACCAGTATAACCAGTATAAACCAGTATAACCAGTATAAACCAGTATAACCAGTATAACCAGTATAACCAGTATAAACCAGTATAAACCAGTATAACCAGTATAACCAGTATAAACCAGTATAAACCAGTATAACCAGTATAAACCAGTATAACCAGTATAACCAGTATAAACAATATAACCAGTATAACCAGTATAACCCAGTATAACCAGTATGACCAGTATAACCAGTATAACCAGTATAAACAATATAACCAGTATAACCAGTATAACCAGTATGACCAGTATAACCAGTATAACCAGTATAAACCAGTATAAACCAGTATAACCAGTATAACCAGTATAAACCAGTATAACCAGTATAACCAGTATAAACCAGTATAAACCAGTATAACCAGTATAACCAGTATAAACCAGTATAACCAGTATAACCAGTATAAACCAGTATAACCAGTATAACCAGTATAACCAGTATAACCAGTATCTCTCCTCTCAGATCCTCTTCGGTATGCGGAGCGGTTGAACAAAGCTCCGCCTCCTCGTCAGGCTGATGGTCGCCAGGGACGACGACAGTCAGGTAATTATTGATCTGTGATTGGCTCTTATTATAGATTATTGATCTGTGATTGGTTCTTATTATAGATTATTGATCTGTGATTGGTTCTTACTATAGATTATTGATCTGTGATTGGTTCTTACTATAGATTATTGATCTGTGATTGGTTCCTATTTTAGATTATTGATCTGTGATTGGTTCTTACTATAGATTATTGATCTGTGATTGGTTCCTATTATAGATTATTGATCTGTGATTGGTTCCTATTATAGATTATTGATCTGTGATTGGTTCCTATTATAGATTATTGATCTGTGATTGGTTCCTATTATAGATTATTGATCTGTGATTGGTTCTTACTATAGATTATTGATCTGTGATTGGTTCCTATTATAGATTATTGATCTGTGATTGGTTCCTATTATAGATTATTGATCTGTGATTGGTTCATATTATAGATTATTGATCTGTGATTGGTTCCTATTTTAGATTATTGATCTGTGATTGGTTCTTACTATAGATTATTGATCTGTGATTGGTTCCTATTATAGATTATTGATCTGTGATTGGTTCCTATTATAGATTATTGATCTGTGATTGGTTCTTACTATAGATTATTGATCTGTGATTGGTTCTTACTATAGATTATTGATCTGTGATTGGTTCCTATTATAGATTATTGATCTGTGATTGGTTCCTATTATAGATTATTGATCTGTGATTGGTTCTTATTATAGATTATTGATCTGTGATTGGTTCCTATTATAGATTATTGATCTGTGATTGGTTCCTATTATAGATTATTGATCTGTGATTGGTTCATATTATAGATTATTGATCTGTGATTGGTTCCTATTTTAGATTATTGATCTGTGATTGGTTCTTACTATAGATTATTGATCTGTGATTGGTTCCTATTATAGATTATTGATCTGTGATTGGTTCCTATTATAGATTATTGATCTGTGATTGGTTCTTACTATAGATTATTGATCTGTGATTGGTTCCTATTATAGATTATTGATCTGTGATTGGTTCCTATTTTAGATTATTGATCTGTGATTGGTTCTTATTATAGATTATTGATCTGTGATTGGTTCTTATTATAGATTATTGATCTGTGATTGGTTCTTATTATAGATTATTGATCTGTGATTGGTTCCTATTATAGATTATTGATCTGTGATTGGTTCCTATTATAGATTATTGATCTGTGATTGGTTCCTATTATAGATTATTGATCTGTGATTGGTTCTTATTATAGATTATTGATCTGTGATTGGTTCCTATTATAGATTATTGATCTGTGATTGGTTCCTATTATAGATTATTGATCTGTGATTGGTTCCTATTTTAGATTATTGATCTGTGATTGGTTCTTACTATAGATTATTGATCTGTGATTGGTTCTTATTATAGATTATTGATCTGTGATTGGTTCCTATTATAGATTATTGATCTGTGATTGGTTCCTATTATAGATTATTGATCTGTGATTGGTTCCTATTTTAGATTATTGATCTGTGATTGGTTCTTACTATAGATTATTGATCTGTGATTGGTTCTTACTATAGATTATTGATCTGTGATTGGTTCTTATTTTAGATTATTGATCTGTGATTGGTTCTTACTATAGATTATTGATCTGTGATTGGTTCTTACTATAGATTATTGATCTGTGATTGGTTCTTACTATAGATTATTGATCTGTGATTGGTTCTTACTATAGATTATTGATCTGTGATTGGTTCTTATTATAGATTATTGATCTGTGATTCGTTCTTATTATAGATTATTGATCTGTGATTGGTTCTTATTATAGATTATTGATCTGTGATTGGTTCTTATTATAGATTATTGATCTGTGATTGGTTCTTATTATAGATTATTGATCTGTGATTGGTTCCTATTATAGATTATTGATCTGTGATTGGTTCCTATTTTAGATTATTGATCTGTGATTGGTTCTTACTATAGATTATTGATCTGTGATTGGTTCTTACTATAGATTATTGATCTGTGATTGGTTCTTATTATAGATTATTGATCTGTGATTGGTTCCTATTATAGATTATTGATCTGTGATTGGTTCTTATTATAGATTATTGATCTGTGATTGGTTCTTATTATAAATTATTGATCTGTGATTGGTTCCTATTATAGATTATTGATCTGTGATTGGTTTATGTGATACATATTGATTGATATGATATTGATGAGTGATTTGTGTGTTTCAGAGCCGAGCAGACAGATTCTGAGGAGCTCTAAAGGTAAAAAATGTTTTAAAGTAAAGTTTGATCAATGAAGCTTTAACGTGTTTGTTCTGTTTAACCAATCACACGTCTGCTCTGCCCCCCCCCGTATGCTCTGCCCCCCCCGTCTGCTCTGCCCCCCCCCCCCGTCTGCTCTGCCCCCCCCTCCCCGTTGGACTTCCAGCCATCTTAAAGGTGAGAATCTTTTTGTTTTCTTCACTTAAAAAAGTTTTAAATGTTAATCAGAATCTGATCTGAGCTCAGCTGTTTATCTTCATACATGACGTTTATATAATGTTTAATAAATGATGATAATGTACTTTAATGAAGGTCTGCACTTACCGTATTGTCCTGAATATGACCCCCCCCCCCCCCCCAGCAGTTTGAAAGTTTGCCAGAGATCATTCATTCTTCATTAAATCTGTAATCAATCACTGATTATTGATCTTTGATCCTTCAAGGAACATTTTCGTAGTATTTTAACAATTTAATGCAGATTTTATTCTTAAAGAATAACTTTAACTTTTAAGTCAGTTTTATATATTTATGGGTGTTCCTCCCTGACCTCGCCCCCCCTGTAATTAAACATCATATTCAGGACAGTACGGTAGGAAGGTTAATGTGAGGCCTTCAGGGTCAGTGGGACGTTTCGCTGTCACTTTGACGCGACAGTCGTACAAACAAACGTAGACAGGAAGTAGCAGCTCGTGTGGCGTCCTGCAGCACTCAGGTAGTGACGGGGCGTTACCGGGGGCGTTGCTGGGGGCGTTACCGGGGGCGTTGCCGGGGGAGACGCCCCCTCTGCAGCCCACCGCCAGCAGCAGCACGCTGGGCGAGTCTGAGTTGGAGCGGCCTGCTGAGGAGGAGGAGGAGGGCAGGAAGCGGTCTGTGCAGCGGCAGAGCTGCAGTGATGAGGAAGAGGAGGAGGAGGAAGAAGAGGAGCGGCGGGCGGCGGACAGTGACCCCGATGACCTCCTGCTGGAGGACGACCAGGTAGCCGACTTCGCCAGCTCGCTGCTGGCCGCCATTTCCTGCTGGCACTACAGGGCCCAGGCTCTGCTGTCCTCAGGGGTCGCCATGGTGACGGTGAGGCTGCCTCGCTCCAGCTCCGTAACATACTAAAGTCACGGATAACGGCGCTCCCCGCTCCGCTCATCGACCACTTACAGCCGCCGGAGCTCTCGGCTCTGCTGCATGAGCTTCATGTGTGGAACTAACTGTTAGCCTAGCTTAGCATAAAGCCAGTATAGCAACAGAACAGCTAACATTAATAGTGTGATGTCAGCTTTGCTGCTGCCACTAAAAAGCTGAACTTTATTTTTGTGACTTTTGGTTTCGGGGTGTTTTGCATTTTATTTGAGCTTCATGACCTTTGACCTGCAGCTTTGAGTTTATTGTTTGTTTCTGCGGAGCCAAAAACAAACTGAGCATCTGCTGCTGCCGCGGTGCTTCCTCATCTGCACGTTCTCTGATACTTACAGTCTGAGCCACGAAGTCAGTAACAACATATACAAAACTACTGCTGGTCAGGATCTGTCAAATATTATTCATAGAGAAGCTGCAGTGTGTAGTAAAGGCTGCAGTGTGTAATAAAGGCTGCAGTGTGTAGTAAAGGCTGCAGTGTGTAGTAAAGGCTGCAGTGTGTAATAATAAAGGCTACAGTGTGTAGTAAAGGCTGCAGTGTGTAGTAATAAAGGCTGCAGTGTGAATTAAAGGCTGCAGTGTGTAATAAAGGCTGCAGTGTGTAGTAATAAAGGCTGCAGTGTGTAGTAAAGGCTGCAGTGTGTAATAAAGGCTGCAGTGTGTAATAAAGGCTGCATTGTGTATTAAAGGCTGCAGTGTGTAGTAATAAAGGCTGCAGTGTGTAGTAATAAAGGCTGCAGTGTGTAATAAAGGCTGCAGTGTGTATTAATAAAGGCTGCAGTGTGTAGTAATAAAGGCTGCAGTGTGTAATAAAGGCTGCAGTGTGTAGTAAAGGCTGCAGTGTGTAGTAAAGGCTGCAGTGTGTAGTAAAGGCTGCAGTGTGTATTAAAGGCTGCAGTGTGTAATAAAGGCTGCAGTGTGTAATAAAGGCTGCAGTGTGTAGTAATAAAGGCTGCAGTGTGTAATAAAGGCTGCAGTGTGTAGTAAAGGCTGCAGTGTGTAATAAAGGCTGCAGTGTGTAGTAAAGGCTGCAGTGTGTAATAAAGGCTGCAGTGTGTAGTAAAGGCTGCAGTGTGTAATAAAGGCTGCAGTGTGTAATAAAGGCTGCAGTGTGTAGTAATAAAGGCTGCAGTGTGTAGTAAAGGCTGCAGTGTGTAGTAAAGGCTGCAGTGTGTAGTAAAGGCTGCAGTGTGTAGTAAAGGCTGCAGTGTGTAATAAAGGCTGCAGTGTGTAGTAAAGGCTGCAGTGTGTAGTAAAGGCTGCAGTGTGTAATAAAGGCTGCAGTGTGTAATAAAGGCTGCAGTGTGTAATAAAGGCTGCAGTGTGTAGTAAAGGCTGCAGTGTGTAATAAAGGCTGCAGTGTGTAATAAAGGCTGCAGTGTGTAGTAAAGGCTGCAGTGTGTAGTAAAGGCTGCAGTGTGTAGTAAAGGCTGCAGTGTGTAATAAAGGCTGCAGTGTGTAATAAAGGCTGCAGTGTGTAATAAAGGCTGCAGTGTGTAATAAAGGCTGCAGTGTGTAGTAAAGGCTGCAGTGTGTAATAAAGGCTGCAGTGTGTAATAAAGGCTGCAGTGTGTAGTAATAAAGGCTGCAGTGTGTAATAAAGGCTGCAGTGTTTAATAAAGGCTGCAGTGTGTAATAAAGGCTGCAGTGTGTAGTAAAGGCTGCAGTGTGTAGTAAAGGCTGCAGTGTGTAGTAATAAAGGCTGCAGTGTGTAGTAAAGGCTGCAGTGTGTAGTAAAGGCTGCAGTGTGTAGTAATAAAGGCTGCAGTGTGTAATAAAGGCTGCAGTGTGTAATAAAGGCTGCAGTGTGTAATAAAGGCTGCAGTGTGTAATAATAAAGGCTGCAGTGTGTAATAAAGGCTGCAGTGTGTAGTAAAGGCTGCAGTGTGTAATAAAGGCTGCAGTGTGTAATAAAGGCTGCAGTGTGTAATAAAGGCTGCAGTGTGTAATAAAGGCTGCAGTGTGTAATAAAGGCTGCAGTGTGTAATAAAGGCTGCAGTGTGTAATAAAGGCTGCAGTGTGTAGTAAAGGCTGCAGTGTGTAGTAAAGGCTGCAGTGTGTAATAAAGGCTGCAGTGTGTAATAAAGGCTGCAGTGTGTAGTAATAAAGGCTGCAGTGGTTAGTAAAGGCTGCAGTGTGTAGTAATAAAGGCTGCAGTGTGTAGTAAAGGCTGCAGTGTGTAGTAAAGGCTGCAGTGTGTAGTAATAAAGGCTGCAGTGTGTAGTAAATGCTGCAGTGTGTAATAAAGGCTGCAGTGTGTAGTAAAGGCTGCAGTGTGTAGTAAAGGCTGCAGTGTGTAGTAATAAAGGCTGCAGTGTGTAGTAAAGGCTGCAGTGTGTAGTAATAAAGGCTGCAGTGTGTAGTAAAGGCTGCAGTGTGTAATAAAGGCTGCAGTGTGTAGTAAAGGCTGCAGTGTGTAGTAAAGGCTGCAGTGTGTAGTAAAGGCTGCAGTGTGTAATAAAGGCTGCAGTGTGTAGTAAAGGCTGCAGTGTGTAATAAAGGCTGCAGTGTGTAGTAATAAAGGCTGCAGTGTGTAATAAAGGCTGCAGTGTGTAGTAATAAAGGCTGCAGTGTGTAGTAAAGGCTGCAGTGTGTAATAAAGGCTGCAGTGTGTAATAAAGGCTGCAGTGTGTAGTAAAGGCTGCAGTGTGTAGTAAAGGCTGCAGTGTGTAGTAAAGGCTGCAGTGTGTAGTAAAGGCTGCAGTGTGTAATAAAGGCTGCAGTGTGTAATAAAGGCTGCAGTGTGTAGTAAAGGCTGCAGTGTGTAATAAAGGCTGCAGTGTGTAATAAAGGCTGCAGTGTGTAATAAAGGCTGCAGTGTGTAATAAAGGCTGCAGTGTGTAATAAAGGCTGCAGTGTGTAATAAAGGCTGCAGTGTGTAATAAAGGCTGCAGTGTGTAGTAAAGGCTGCAGTGTTTAATAAAGGCTGCAGTGTGTAGTAAAGGCTGCAGTGTTTAATAAAGGCTGCAGTGTGTAGTGAAGGCTGCAGTGTGTAATAAAGGCTGCAGTGTGTAGTAAAGGCTGCAGTGTGTAGTAAAGGCTGCAGTGTGTAGTAAAGGCTGCAGTGTGTAGTAAAGGCTGCAGTGTGTAGTAAAGGCTGCAGTGTGTAGTAAAGGCTGCAGTGTGTAATAAAGGCTGCAGTGTGTAATAAAGGCTGCAGTGTGTAGTAAAGGCTGCAGTGTGTAATAAAGGCTGCAGTGTGTAATAAAGGCCGCAGTGTGTAATAAAGGCTGCAGTGTGTAGTAAAGGCTGCAGTGTGTAGTAATAAAGGCTGCAGTGTGTAGTAATAAAGGCTGCAGTGTGTAATAAAGGCTGCAGTGTGTAATAAAGGCTGCAGTGTGTAGTAAAGGCTGCAGTGTGTAGTAAAGGCTGCAGTGTGTAGTAAAGGCTGCAGTGTGTAGTAAAGGCTGCAGTGTGTAATAAAGGCTGCAGTGTGTAGTAATAAAGGCTGCAGTGTGTAATAAAGGCTGCAGTGTGTAGTAAAGGCTGCAGTGTGTAATAAAGGCTGCAGTGTGTAATAAAGGCTGCAGTGTGTAATAAAGGCTGCAGTGTGTAATAAAGGCTGCAGTGTGTAGTAAAGGCTGCAGTGTGTAGTAATAAAGGCTGCAGTGTGTAGTAAAGGCTGCAGTGTGTAATAAAGGCTGCAGTGTGTAGTAAAGGCTGCAGTGTGTAATAAAGGCTGCAGTGTGTAATAAAGGCTGCAGTGTGTAGTAAAGGCTGCAGTGTGTAATAAAGGCTGCAGTGTGTAATAAAGGCTGCAGTGTGTAATAAAGGCTGCAGTGTGTAATAAAGGCTGCAGTGTGTAGTAAAGGCTGCAGTGTTTAATAAAGGCTGCAGTGTGTAGTAAAGGCTGCAGTGTTTAATAAAGGCTGCAGTGTGTAGTGAAGGCTGCAGTGTGTAATAAAGGCTGCAGTGTGTAGTGAAGGCTGCAGTGTTTAATAAAGGCTGCAGTGTGTAGTGAAGGCTGCAGTGTGTAGTAAAGGCTGCAGTGTGTAGTAAAGGCTGCAGTGTTTAATAAAGGCTGCAGTGTGTAGTGAAGGCTGCAGTGTGTAATAAAGGCTGCAGTGTGTAATAAAGGCTGCAGTGTGTAGTAAAGGCTGCAGTGTGTAATAAAGGCTGCAGTGTGTAATAAAGGCCGCAGTGTGTAATAAAGGCTGCAGTGTGTAGTAAAGGCTGCAGTGTGTAGTAATAAAGGCTGCAGTGTGTAGTAAAGGCTGCAGTGTGTAGTAAAGGCTGCAGTGTGTAGTAAAGGCTGCAGTGTGTAGTAAAGGTTTGTTTCTGGTCTTGTTGAAGGAGGCGGAGGCCGCCGGCGTCTCTTCTAACGGCAGTAACAAAGTAATCGGAGTACTTCCTGCTGAGACAGGTGCGACTGAGCCGACGGGTCAGCAGGTAAATAATCAACAATCACTGATCAATAAACTGGTTCTGGTTCTGATGTAAATGACTGATACTGGACTCTCTGGTTTTCAGAAGCAGCCTCAGGAGAAGCCTTCAGAGTCGGAGCCCTCAGAAAACCCTGAACCAGAACCTCCGGCTCGTCTGTCCACCACTCCTCCGAGGATCTCGGCGAGTCCTCAGCAGACGGAACCGCTGAAACCCAAAGCGGATCTGGAGCCGGTAGAGGAGCCGTCCTCCGCGACCCCGGATTCAGATTCAAAGACGCTGAGCAGCGGTGAATCCTCCGAGGATGAGGAGGGTGAGAAGGAGGCGGCGGAGGCCTCCAGCATCCTGCCCTCGTCGGTTCTGGACAAAGCCAGCGCCATCGCTCAGCACTTCAACAACAGCGTGAAGCGAGGCAGCCTGGTCCAGGACGAGGCCCGCTCCCCCAGCTGCACGTCACCGCGGTTACCCAGCAGGACCGGCAGCAGCGTCAGCCTCAGCGCCGAACGGTTACCCAGCAGGACCGGCAGCAGCGTCAGCCTCAGCGCCGATCGGTTACCCAGCAGGACCGGCAGCAGCGTCAGCCTCAGCGCCGATCGGTTACCCAGCAGGACCGGCAGCAGCGTCAGCCTCAGCGCCGATCGGTTACCCAGCAGGACCGGCAGCAGCGTCAGCCTCAGCGCCGAACGGTTACCCAGCAGGACCGGCAGCAGCGTCAGCCTCAGCGCCGATCGGTTACCCAGCAGGACCGGCAGCAGCGTCAGCCTCAGCGCCGAACGGTTACCCAGCAGGACTGGCAGCAGCGTCAGCCTCAGCGGTGACCGGTTACCCAGCAGCACCTGCTCCGACCTCGCCGAGACCTTTGGCGCCACAGATCTGACCCTGCTGTCCCTGCAAGACGACGGCCTGTTTGAAAGGAGCATTCAGCGGAGGCGTGACTCCATGCTGTCCAAACAGGACCAGCTGCTCATCGGGAAGATCAAGAGCTACTACGAGAACGCCGGAAACCAGGACGCCACCTTCAGCCTGCAGCGCAGAGAGAGCCTGACCTACATCCCCACCGGCCTGGTCAGGAGCTCCGTCAGCCGGCTCAACAGCATGCCGAAGGACAAGCCGTCCTCCTCCTCCGGTCTCGAGCCGTCCTCAGACTCAGCGCTACCGTCTGAAACCCGAGGTCACATGGTGTCAAGTGATTCTTCGGACTCTATGAAGTCGGGTCAGAGGAGCACAGAACCCGAAGACTCAGGAGAAAGGTCCAGATCTCACAGCGTGCCTGATAATCCAGCTGAGGATGAAGAATTCAGACCTTCATCTGAAATGATCAAGATCTGGCAGGCGATGGAGCAGCAGATCACCAGAAGCGACGACCGAGGCCGCGATCGATGTCGAGAGGCGTCGAGAAGCTGCAGAACCATCAGCGAAGAGACCTCGAGCAGGACCCGAGACCAGGAGGGCGCAGCGTCTGACCTCGGCACCATCGCAGAGGAGTCCCGCAGTCTGTCGCCCCCCAAACACAAAGCCTCCGCCGGGGTGAACCGGGCTGGAGGTCTGAAGGACTCCATGAAGGTTTGCAGGGGAGACGCCGCCGTCCTCAGGGCTGCGGGCCCGCGGGTGGCCCGGCTGAAGGCCGAGGCTGAAGCCGAGCCGCCGAGCGAGGACGAGCAGGACGACGTCGACAAGGCCAAGAGCAAAGTCCTCCACCTGGCCCGCCAGTACAGCCAGAGAATCAGAACCACCAAACCGGTGGCCCGGCAGCGGAGCCACCACGGAGCCCTGATCAGGAAGAAGAGCTTACCCTGCGTGGTGGAGGAGATGTCAGGTACTTCCTGTTCACCTTCAGGTCTGTCTCTGCCTCCACAGGGAGGTCAAAGGTCAGCGACACAGAGGGGTCACAGTGGTTCCCCTAAAGGCTGAATCCAAGTCGATCCTGTAAACATGCAAAAACTCAAATTTACATAAGAACAAATTAAATGAGCAGTTTTTATGTGTCTGCATCATTCTGGATTTTTGACAAATCAGTTGTTGATTCAGCAGTAAAACAGGAAGTTAAATTATTGTTAACATCTAATTATTAACAACGCTGCAGTCAAACCTTTCTGAGTTTATGAGGTGCACCTGAATGCACCGTGAGGTCCTGGTGTTTACAGTCGATCTCTTAGTGTTTTTAATGAGAGACAGCGTCACGTGTAGACAGCGTGATGATGTCACTGCGAGCGGTCACATGATCTGTTGGTCTTTGGTGTTGCAGGTAAATCCAGCCTGATTCTGCCGCTGGCTTCTCTGGACCTCGGACCTTCTCTTCCTCTGAGTCCCGTGGACCAGGTGAGGTCTCCGAGCCCCGGCCCCGCCTGCTCCCCGGGGGGTCGGGCTCGGTCCCGCAGCCCTCTCAGCCCCCCTCCTCCCACCGAAGGCTTCAACTGGCCCGACGTCCGGGAGCTCCGCACCAAGTACACGGTCCACAGCCGCTCCCCGATGGCCTCCGTGACCCGGAGTCTCTCCATCCCGGAGCAGATGTTTGACGGCGGTCTGAGGAGACATTCGAGCGCCTCGCCCGGCCCGCTGCTCCCCGACACTCCTCCTCACAGACCCCTCGCCAGCCGCGACGCCGCCCGCAAGGAGCGCAGCAACAGACTCCAGAGAGCGAACTCTCTGGACCCCCGGCTGAGCGGAGCACAGCTGAGCGAGCTGCAGAACCTCCAGGACCAGGTCTCTAACAGCAGCTACGCCGGCTACTACGTGGCGGCCGAGGCGCCGATGCAGAGCGACCCCGAACACAAGATCATCGTCATGGAGAAGCTTCCTCCGCCGGAGTCGGAGACCGCCAAAGAAACCACAGAAGAAGACGACAGCTACGTTCAGATCCGCTCTCCCACCAGCAAAGAGAAGATCTCCATCATGGCCGTCATCGACCGTTGCCGCGCCTACCAGGACTCAGACGAGTACCGGCAGCGAGAGGAGGCGAGAGCCAGATCAGAGCCGGCCCGGCCAGCAGAGGGCGACGTCACGGCGGCCGGGTCATGTGACGATCAGGACGGCTCGCAGCAGAGCATCGTGAAAAACCTGAGAGAGAAGTTTCAGAGTCTGAGCTGAAAAAACAGTTTGTGAACTTTAAAATGAAATGTTACAATAGTCATAACGGTTTTAAATCTGTAAGTATCAGACGGTTAATTCTTATTATTCTGCATCATAGTTATTATTTTAATGTTCACATCAGGACATCAAACATTATTATTTAATAATTATAATTATTGTCATTTTAGTGTTTAGAAGACAAAATGTTTCATCTCAACAGATTAAAATGAAATCAAGAGAAAATAAAAAGAACAGAAATCTGTAAATATCTTTATTAAAAGCACTTTTTTTTGTACAGTTTCATTTTAAAAGCTTCACTGAGCAGATTCATTAACCTCAGACTGCTGCTTCGTGTTAAAGGAACATTTCAACATTTAAATAAGTCCTTAAAAACGTTTTGGTGAATGAAACCTGTGAATTTATTTTAATAAAGTAATTAATAAAAAGCAACCTGCTCATTAACAGTAAAGATGAGCTGCTGACTGTTCATTCAGTCTTCAGACCAAAGATGCTCAGAAAGAAGAGTTTAAACATTTTATTATTATTGTTTTAATGAATTTTAAAAAACAGATTATCAATAAATGAAACACCTAAATTATTTTACCAAATTATGATGAATTAACTATTTATATATTAATGTTTGTTTCTCTGTTTTGTGCCTTTTAGTTTTTATAATTATGTCTCAGTTTATTTTATTAAGTTTTTCATTTCTTTAGTTTATTAAAACCAGCTGTTCATCTTTTATCCAAACATTATATATTATATTATATTATGTTATGTTATGTTATATTATATTATGTTATATTATATTATATTATATTATATTATATTGTATTATTACCCAGAGCATTGTATATTATTATAAACATTATATTGATCCAGAGCAGCCATTAAAGCACCTTGATGACGGGCACATGGGCTGATGGGACTTGAACCTGTGACTTTGTGACCACTGATCCGTCGCTAACAGTCCTCCTATTTATTGATCTGATGTAAATACAAACTGTAACCATGGTTACACACGTGTGAGTGTGTGTGTGTACAGAAATGTTTGCATGTATGTTCTGTTTCACATTAAAACCACCTACAGGAGAAACTGTGTGTCTCTGTGTGTGTGTGTATGTGTGTGTGTGTGTGTGTGTGTGTGTGTGTCTCTGTGTGTGTGTGTGTGTGTGTGTGTGTTTCTGTGTGTGTGTGTTTACTTTATTAGGATCTCCATTAGCTGCGGTTTTTAAAATTACATAAATACATAAATACATTTTTAAAAATCATCTACCTCACTAACACCGTCCTCACTAACACGGTCCTCACTAACACGGTCCTCACAAACACCGTCCTCACTAACACGGTCCTCACAAACACCGTCCTCACTAACACCGTCCTCACAAACACCGTCCCCACAATCACCGTCCTCATAATCACCGTCCTCACAATCACCGTCCTCTCTATCACCGTCCTCACTAACACCGTCCTCACAATCACCGTCCTCTCTATCACCGTCCTCACTAACACGGTCCCCACAATCACCGTCCTCACTAACACCGTCCCCACAATCACCGTCCTCACTAACACCGTCCTCTCTATCACGTCCTCACTAACACCGTCCTCACTAACACCGTCCTCTCTATCACCGTCCTCACAATCACCGTCCTCTCTATCACCGTCCTCACTAACACGGTCCCCACAATCACCGTCCTCACTAACACCGTCCTCACAATCACCGTCCTCACTAACACGGTCCTCACAAACACCGTCCTCACTAACACGGTCCCCACAATCACCGTCCTCATAATCACCGTCCTCACTATCACCGTCCTCACTAACACCGTCCTCACAATCACCGTCCTCACTAACACGGTCCTCACAAACACCGTCCCCACACACACCGTCCTCACTATCACCGTCCTCACTATCACCGTCCTCACAAACACCGTCCCCACAATCACCGTCCTCATAATCACCGTCCTTACTAACACCGTCCTCACTAACACCGTCCTCACAATCACCGTCCTCACTAACACGGTCCTCACAAACACCGTCCTCACTAACACCGTCCCCACAAACACCGTACCCACAATCACCGTCCCCACAATCACCGTCCTCACAATCATTGTCCTCACAATCACCGTCCTCACAATCACCGTCCTCACTAACACCGTCCTCACAAACACCGTCCTCTCTATCACCGTCCTCACAAACACCGTCCTCACTAACACCGTCCTCACAAACACCGTCCTCACTAACATCGTCCTCACAATCACCGTCCTCACAATCACCGTCCTCACTAACACCGTCCTCACAAACACCGTCCTCTCTATCACCGTCCTCACAAACACCGTCCTCACTAACACCGTCCCCACAAACACCGTCCTCACAATCACCGTCCTCACTAACACCGTCCTCACAAACACCGTCCTCTCTATCACCGTCCTCACAAACACCGTCCTCACTAACACCGTCCCCACAAACACCGTCCCCACAATCACCGTCCCCACAATCACCGTCCTCACAATCATCGTCCTCACAATCACCGTCCTCATAATCACTGTCCTCACTAACACCGTCCTCACAAACACCGTCCTCTCTATCACCGTCCTCACAAACACCGTCCTCACTAACACCGTCCTCACAAACACGGTCCCCACAAACACCGTCCCCACAATCACCGTCCTCACAATCACCGTCCTCACAAACACCGTCCCCACAATCACCGTCCTCACAAACACCGTCCTCACAATCACCGTCCTCACAATCACCGTCCTCACAAACACCGTCCTCTCTATCACCGTCCTCACAAACACCGTCCTCTCTATCACCGTCCTTACTAACACCGTCCTCACTAACACCGTCCTCACAAACACGGTCCTCACTATCACCGTCCTCACAATCACCGTCCTCACTATCACCGTCCTCACAAACTTCGTCCTCACTATCACCGTCCTCACAAACACCGTCCTCACAAACACCGTCCCCACAATCACCGTCCTCACAAACACCGTCCTCACAAACACCGTCCTCACAATCACCGTCCTCAATAACACCGTCCTCACAATCACCGTCCTCACTAACACCGTCCTCACTAACACCATCCTCACTAACACGGTCCTCACAAACACCGTCCTCACTAACACCGTCCCCACAATCACCGTCCCCACAATCACCGTCCTCACAATCATCGTCCTCACTAACACCGTCCTCACTAACACGGTCCTCACAAACACCGTCCTAACAAACACCGTCCCCACAATCACCGTCCTCTCTATCACCGTCCTCACTAACACCGTCCTCACAAACACCGTCCTCTCTATCACCGTCCTCACTAACACCGTCCTCACAAACACCGTCCTCACTAACACGGTCCTCACTATCACCGTCCTCACAAACACCGTCCTCTCTATCACCGTCCTCACAAACACCGTCCTCTCTATCACCGTCCTCACAAACACCGTCCTCTCTATCACCGTCCTCACTAACACCGTCCTCACAAACACCGTCCTCACTAACACCGTCCTCACTAACACCGTCCTCACAAACACCGTCCTCACTAACACCGTCCTCTCTAACACCGTCCTCACTAACACCGTCCTCACTAACACCGTCCTCACAAACACCGTCCTCTCTATCACCGTCCTCACTAACACCGTCCTCACAAACACCGTCCTCACTAACACCGTCCTCACTAACACCGTCCTCACAAACACCGTCCTCACTAACACCGTCCTCACTATCACCGTCCTCACAAACACCGTCCTCTCTATCACCGTCCTCACTAACACCGTCCTCACAAACACCGTCCTCACTAACACCGTCCTCACTAACACCGTCCTCACAAACACCGTCCTCACTAACACCGTCCTCTCTAACACCGTCCTCACTAACACCGTCCTCACTAACACCGTCCTCACAAACACCGTCCTCTCTATCACCGTCCTCACTAACACCGTCCTCACAAACACCGTCCTCACTAACACCGTCCTCACTAACACCGTCCTCACAAACACCGTCCTCTCTAACACCGTCCTCTCTATCACCGTCCTCACTAACACCGTCCTCACAAACACCGTCCTCTCTATCACCGTCCTCACAAACACCGTCCTCACAAACACCGTCCTCACAAACACCGTCCTCACTAACACCGTCCTCACAAACACCGTCCTCACTAACACCGTCCTCTCTAACACCGTCCTCACTAACACCGTCCTCTCTAACACCGTCCTCACTATCACCGTCCTCACAAACACCGTCCTCACAAACACCGTCCTCACTATCACCGTCCTCACAAACACCGTCCTCACTATCACCGTCCCCACAATCACCGTCCTCACTAACACGGTCCTCACAATCACCGTCCCCACAAACACCGTCCCCACAAACACCGTCCTCTCTATCACCGTCCTCACTAACACCGTCCTCACAAACACCGTCCTCACTAACACGGTCCTCACTATCACCGTCCTCACAAACACCGTCCTCTCTATCACCGTCCTCACAAACACCGTCCTCTCTATCACCGTCCTCACTAACACCGTCCTCACAAACACCGTCCTCACTATCACCGTCCTCACAAACACCGTCCTCACTAACACCGTCCTCACTAACACCGTCCTCTCTATCACCGTCCTCACTAACACCGTCCTCACTAACACCATCCTCTCTATCACCGTCCTCACAAACACCGTCCTCACTAACACGGTCCTCACTATCACCGTCCTCACAAACACCGTCCTCACTAACACCGTCCTCTCTATCACCGTCCTCACAAACACCGTCCTCACTAACACCGTCCTCTCTATCACCGTCCTCACAAACACCGTCCTCTCTATCACCGTCCTCACTAACACCGTCCTCACAAACACCGTCCTCACAAACACCGTCCTCACAAACACCGTCCTCACTAACACCGTCCTCACAAACACCGTCCTCTCTATCACCGTCCTCACTAACACCGTCCTCACAAACACCGTCCTCACAAACACCGTCCTCACAAACACCGTCCTCACTAACACCGTCCTCACTAACACCGTCCTCACTAACACCGTCCTCACTAACACCGTCCTCACAAACACCGTCCTCTCTATCACCGTCCTCACAAACACCGTCCTCACAAACACCGTCCTCACTAACACCGTCCCCACAATCACCGTCCTCACTATCACCGTCCTCACAAACACCGTCCTCACTATCACCGTCCCCACAATCACCGTCCTCACTAACACGGTCCTCACAATCACCGTCCCCACAAACACCGTCCTCACTATCACCGTCCCCACAATCACCGTCCTCACTAACACGGTCCTCACAATCACCGTCCCCACAAACACCGTCCTCACAAACACCGTCCTCACAATCACCGTCCTCTCTATCACCGTCCCCACACACACCGTCCTCACAATCACCGTCCTCACTAACACCGTCCTCACAAACACGGTCCTCACAAACACCGTCCTCTCTATCACCGTCCTCACAATCACCGTCCTCAGACTCTGTATCTATTTCTTTACTCTAACAGAAGTTGTACAGTCAGAGCTGGAGGTGATAAAACTTTAATTTTTATTGTTTAATTAAAATATGAACTCTAGTTTAAACGTGTGCGTTAGTTCTGCTTTTACTGTGAAAACCGTTGAAACACAGAAACAGGAAGTGCTCTGAGGACGGTTGCAGAGATTCTGCAGAAAACGATGATTAAACATGACGAGTTCACTTTCAACCGTCTCAACGTGTCGCTGCAGTTTGTTCAGCAGCACAGAGGCTGATTCACACTCAGCGCACACGTGCACTAACATGTACGCTCACGTGCACGAACAGAGACTGACACCACAGAAGGAGTCAGCTGACTGATGGAGGAACAGGAAGTACCTGCTTCAGGTCGTTTCTGACTCCGCCCACCATCACCTGACATCACAGGGGGTTTCATTATTTAACCTTTCACACGTTAGTTATTAAATCACTAAGATTGTTTCTAGTTTTTACTCAAACAAGTGAAAAATTAAGACAAAGTGTTTATAAGTATGTATATGTATGTATATAAAGGAGTGTTAAGATATTAACATTTACACACAGTAACATTAAATATTAAGGATAGAAGATATTTATAAATGTTTTACGTCCTTTAACAGCAGAGACACAACGAGTTAAAACAAGGATCAAACCTTCAGTAATAGATAAATGGATAGATAGATAGATAGATAGATAGATAGATAGATGGATGGATGGATGGATGGATGGATGGATGGATGGATGGATGGATGGATGGATGGATGGATGGATGGATGGATGGATGGATGGATGGATGGATGGATGGATGGATAGATAGCAGTTTATCTGCAACGTCCCAGTTCTGCTTTTACTGTGAAAACTGTTGAAACCGCAAAAACAGGAAGTTTAACTTCTGTTTTCTGGAAGACGATGATTAAACATGATGATGATGATGATGAAGAGAAAACTGAACAAACTGCTCCATATAAAGCTGCAGAAGAAGAAGAAGGAGAAGAAGAAGAGGATCTCTGCTCAGGTAAATGTAATTAACAGGTGGTTTAACTCTGATTTTAATAATTAGTAAATAATTCATTAAGACTAAATATCTTGTACATTTTATATTTTAACAAAAATTAGTTTGATATCATTGATAGTGATCATTGTTATGCCTCTAAATATTATTATTATAATTATTATTATATAATTATTATTATTATATTATTATTATTATTATTATTATTATATTATTATTGTTATTGTTATTGTTATTATTATTATTATTATTATAATTATTATTATATTATTATTATTATTATTATTATTATATTATTATTATTATTATTATTATATTATTATTATTATCATTATTATTATTACTGATATTTTATTGATATTCATATAAAACATTTATCAGCTGTAATATATCAGATAATTTACCTCCAGCTGAATAAAGTTCATCATGTAGCTGAAAGAATGAAACTTATAAATCATTCAGATGTTTGTTGGACTTTTTATTCTGAATTAAAGTTTTCTCAAATCTCAGGTTTTGAGTGACACGGCGAGCCCATCTTCATCATCCTCATCATCATCATCATCGTCGTCATCGTGGTCGTTGTCATGGAGACGAGGACCTTGCTGTTTTCCCTCCTCTGGGCTGCTGCTCTCTGTGAAGGTGCTGAAACATCTTTAAATCACTTATTTACTTCCTCCATGTTTCTGTTTGATTTTGCAGCAACTTTTGATCAAAAGCTGATTATTTATGATGTTTTATGATGTTTTAGTAGAAAATGAAGCCTAGCAGCAAACAAATGAACATCATGAACACAAACTGCTCAAAGCTGCACCACAGAGCTCAGTTTGTCCTCCTCTATAAAACCCTCTCAGTGAGTCACTATCGTCCAGCAGGGGGCGCTACTGTCACAGCTTTAGAAAGAGAAGCAGAGTCAGGTTTCATCACCACCGACACTTCGGTCTATAATTCACTGTTTGAGGGTCAATGACCTGATGTAACCCCAGTGTCAGCTGGTTTATTATACAGGAAAATAAATGAGAACTTAAATGTTGAATAAATATAATCCACATTTAACAAGACACATTATTCTGTAACACATTTTACATAATTTGTCAAAACTGTTTTTAGGGTGTGTCCTGCTTAATGTTGACAACATACCTTAAAATTTAAATGTAGAAATACTCCAAATGTTTCTCTTTTCATTTGATGTTTTTTTAAATGAAGTCATTATTAGTATAAGTCCACTTAAATACACTGTAGGTGATAAAATATGTAATGTATCATTCTTTTGTGGTTACACCATTTGACATTTTCAGGAGCATTCAGTCTTACTTTTGGTAAAAAATGGTGCAAATGTCATTTCAAATTATATAAAACCAACAAAAACACTAAATGTACATTTTAACAAACCTGATGCTGCTTTTAAATCTAGTTAAACTGATTTATGAATTCATCATCTTACCAACACTTATTAGTTACTGATCCATAAATCTGATTCTTTCATGGCTGTTATTTTGGAGCATGGGCTGTAAATGGTAGTTGTTTGTTTTTCCACCAGATGGCGCCATTTAGCTGGGGGGGGGGGGGGGGGTTGCCTATGGGAGAACACAATGCAGTGTTAATCCTGCTTTTTCTGTATAAAAAGCCTTCCAAAAAAGCTTGAGATAGAACGGATCAATCACTGTGAACGGGAATCTGTTTCATTCCCAGTAAGAATCGAACATGAAGCATTAAACTAAGACGTCAACATGATTATTGAAAAAATTATAAATTATAAATGTAACGATGGTGGAGAGCACAGTGCTGCGTTTGGGATTCATTCAGTTTAGGTAGAAACAAACAGCTCAGTAACTAATAAGTGTTGGTAAGATGATGAATTCATAAATCAGTTAAACTAGATTTAAAAGCAGCATCAGGTTTGTTAAAATGTACATTTAGTATTTTGTTGGTTTTATAGGAGATAAATTCAGAATGAACTCAGCGGCTCCGCAGCAAGACATCATGGAGGTCCGAGTTACGCCCAGTTCAATATAATTAATATATTTAAAAAAGATCAATAAGAGAAAACTGGATCAATGTGTAATTAAGGTTTTATTGTTTTATAAATGGATGAATACAGAAAAAGACCTTAAACAGATCTTAAAAACTAGTTTTAAACGGCATCTTTTATTAGTCAGTATGAACAAGAGGAACGTGGGTCAGTAACTAATAAGTGTTGGTAAGATGATGAATTCATAAATCAGTTAAACTAGATTTAAAAGCAGCATCAGGTTTGTTTCAGTTCATTCTTCATGTGACTGGTTTCTCTCTCCTTCTGTTCGTCACAGACTTGTCGGGGAAGCAGTTCACTTTTCCCGATGATCCCAAAAGTCTCAACGTTCCCCACGTTACTCTTCATATCGACACGGACTCCATCCCCACGATGACCGTCTGCCTCCGGTTCTTCTCTCAGCTGCAGAGGACGCAGGGACTCTTTTCTTTGGCCACCCGAGACCACCCGAACGCTGTGATGCTGATGAAGAGCAGTCAGGGAAAATACAAGGTCCACCTAGGCAGCAATACATACGAATTCGAGGATCTACCGACCCACCTGCTGGACTGGAACTCGGTCTGCTGGACCTGGGACTCTGGTACCGGGCTGAACCAGCTGTGGCTGAACGGACTTCGTACCTCCCAGAAGCTGGTGGGACTGAACTACGACGTGAGCGGGGACATGAACGCCATCATCGGTCAGGAGCAGGATGCATTTCAAGGCGGTTACAACCAGAACGACTCGTTTGAAGGAGACGTCACCGATCTTCACATGTGGAGCCACATCGTGTCTGCGTGTGACATCCGGTCCTACATGAATCAGGGTTCCTTTAATCCCGGGAACCTTCTCAACTGGAACGACCTCAGCTACAAGATCTCAGGGAACGTCTACATCCAGGAAAGCGACTTTAAAGAACCCGCCTGTTACTGAAGTTCAGAGTCGACTGGAACAGTTTTCACTCATTTTTATTCGCTTAACGTCGATTTTACTGAAAGTCAATCAGTTTGCTTTAATAATAAAAATGATCGTTAGTTACGGCTCTAATCAGGATCTTTTTCTAGATTAATTTCTGAATGAAACACTTTGGCAACTTCACCGTGTGTCTCGGAGTTCAGCAGATGATTTAAAGATGGAGACCAACTTTAATTTACCATCAATTCTACTGAAATGACTCAATCAGCTGCAGCTGGTTAACTCCAGACATCTGCAGCTATGTTTCCCATTAATGAGCTGCTGCAGTCTCACAGTGAGCCGAACATGTCTGCACAGTAGAAGAAAAAGACTTTAAAAACCAAATATAATAAGAAATACAGATGAGTTGACATGTGGGCTATGACTGGCTCACATTATGATTGTTATTGTTGTGATTCTTCTCTTCACTACGGATTAAACTTTTTCTCTCCACTGTCACCAAGTGCTGCTCATGTGTGAATGTTGGGTCTCTTTAAATGAAACCTGAAGAGTTCGGTTTAGACCTGCTCTATGTGGACAGAGCCATGAGATGACTTTGTTGTGATTTGGTGCTTTATAAATAAAGATTGATTGATGATTGATTGAACTGGGACACAGCTCATTATTAGCGTACCGGTAATCAGACTCCTTATCCGTTAAATAACGAATTAAACTAAAGCATTTTAAACCGTTATTGGAGCCCCTGGATTCACTCTACGGGGTCTCCTCTACGTCCCGCCCCTCGAACTCTCTGATTGGCTGATGAGTTGGAAACAACCAATGGATGGTCACTTGACTCCTCCTCTCCCAGGTAAAGACTCTTCCTATCCCCGGTAAAGACTCCTCCTCCGTTCCCCGGTAAAGACTCCTCCTATCCCAGGTAGAGCCTCCTCCTATCCCCGGTAAAGACTCCTCCTCTCCCCGGTAAAGACTCCTCCTATCCCCGGTAGAGACTCCTCCTATCCCCGGTAAAGACTCCTCCTCCGTTCCCCGGTAAAGACTCCTCCTATCCCAGGTAAAGACTCTTCCTATCCCAGGTAAAGACTCCTCCTCTCCCCGGTAAAGACTCATCCTCTCCCAGGTAAACACTCCTCCTATCCCCGGTAAAGACTCCTCCTCTCCCTGGTAGAGACTCCTCCGTTCCCCGGTAAAGACTAAATACTCCTCCTATCCCCGGTAAAGACTCCTCCTCTCCCCGGTAAAGACTCCTCCTATCCCTGGTAGAGACTCCTCCTATCCCCGGTAAAGACTCCTCCTCCGTTCCCCGGTAAAGACTCCTCCTATCCCAGGTAAAGACTCTTCCTATCCCAGGTAAAGACTCCTCCTCTCCCCGGTAAAGACTCATCCTCTCCCAGGTAAACACTCCTCCTATCCCCGGTAAAGACTCCTCCTCCGTTCCCCGGTAAAGACTCCTCCTATCCCAGGTAAAGACTCCTCCTCTCCCCGGTAAAGACTCATCCTCTCCCAGGTAAAGACTCCTCCTCTCCCCGGTAAAGACTCATCCTCTCCCAGGTAAAGACTCCTCCTATCCCCGGTAAAGACTCCTCCTCCGTTCCCCGGTAAAGACTCCTCCTATCCCCGGTAAAGACTCCTCCTATCCCCGGTAAAGACTCCTCATCTCCCCGGTAAAGACTCCTCCTTTCCCCGGTAGAGACTCCTCCTCTCCCCGGTAAAGACTCATCCTATCCCCGGTAAAGACTCCTCCTATCCCCAGTAAACTCTCCTCCTATCCCCGGTAAAGACTCCTCCGTCCCTGTTAAAGACTCCTCCTCTCCCCGGTAAAGACTCCTCCGTCCCCTGTAAAGTCTCCTCCTATCCCCGGTAAAGACTCCTCCTATCCCCGGTAAAGACTCCTCCGTCCCCGGTAAAGTCTCCTCCTATCCCCGGTAAAGACTCCTCCGTCCCCGGTAAAGTCTCCTCCTATCCCCGGTAAAGACTCCTCCTCTGTTCCCCAGTAAAGACTCCTCCTCTCCCTGCTAAAGACTCATCCTCTCCCCGGTAGAGACTCCTCCTATCCCCGGTAAAGACTGCTCCTATCCCCGGTAAAGACCCCTCCTCTGTTCCCCAGTAAAGACTCCTCCTCTCCCCGGTAAAGACTCCTCCTCTCCCCGGTAGAGACTCCTCCTCTCCCCGGTAAAGACTCCTCCTCTCCCCGGTAACGACTCCTCTGTTCTGCAGCTGGAGGTCCGACCCACGGAGCTCTTGCAGCCGGCCTCCGGTGCCCTCTGAGCGGACACATCACCGTGAATCTGCCGGTGTGAGTTAAACTCTTTGATTCTTTATTAAAGTTTGTGTGATGCTGAAACATTTAAATTTCATTTCATATTTAAATCTGAGACTCTGAAGCTTTTAGTTTAACATGTTTAATATGTTTAATAAATATTTAATGTAAAGTCTGATTAACCGCTGTTTAACCGGCACAGATTCACCGGAACAGGCGGCACATAGCTCACAAACAGCTCAAATTTCACCGTCATGAAGCGATTTTTAATTAATTCTTTATTTGCCGATTTAAGCAGAATAATCTGAGCTTTAAGACGATATTTAAATATTTATTGTAGGTTGAGTCTATCTTCACTAAAAAGCAGAGAGACGTTAAATCCAGAGAGTTTTAAAGGGAGTCTGGTGCAGCTGTCGGTGTGAAATGTTTTTATTGTGACGGTGAAACTTAATGAAGACTTAGTGAAGATTTAAAACTGATTAAACTGAAACTCTGACTGAAGCTTTCTGCTCCAAACTGTGTTAAATATGTTTAATATATTAAATGTTAAATAGCAGCAAATCAAACCGCTGTTTAAACGGCACAGATTCACCAGAACGGGAAGCACATACTTTACAAACAGCTCAAATTTCACGGTCATTTAAAGTTTATTAATTATTTCTTTATTTGCCGATTTAAGCAGAATAATCTGAGCTTTAAGAGGATATTTAAATAGTTATTGTAGGTTGAGTCTATCTTCACTAAAAAGCAGAGAGACGTTAAATCCAGAGATTTTTAAAGGGAGTCTGGTGCAGCAGCTGTTTCACTGCTAACAATCAGAGGATAAACTCATTTCATCAGTTTAAACATAAATATCAGATTTATTTAAACATTAATATTAATATCTGATGTTTTTACACTA